>NC_085846.1:42583484-42883484 GCF_035594765.1 Anolis carolinensis
TTGGCGAGTTTTCCAGATTTGGCAGAGGTCACTTTTTCCGGAAAATTTGATCGTTTTCCAAACCCGGCGGGTCAGAAAAATGAAAATTTGGCGAGTTTTCCAGATTTGGCAGAGGTCACTTTTTCCGGAAAATTTGATCGTTTTCCAAACCCGGCGGGTCAGAAAAATGAAAATTTGGCGAGTTTTCCAGATTTGGCAGAGGTCACTTTTTCCGGAAAATTTGATCGTTTTCCAAACCCGGCGGGTCAGAAAAATGAAAATTTGGCGAGTTTTCCAGATTTGGCAGAGGTCACTTTTTCCGGAAAATTTGATCGTTTTCCAAACCCGGCGGGTCAGAAAAATGAAAATTTGGCGAGTTTTCCAGATTTGGCAGAGGTCACTTTTTCCGGAAAATTTGATCGTTTTCCAAACCCGGCGGGTCAGAAAAATGAAAATTTGGCGAGTTTTCCAGATTTGGCAGAGGTCACTTTTTCCGGAAAATTTGATCGTTTTCCAAACCCGGCGGGTCAGAAAAATGAAAATTTGGCGAGTTTTCCAGATTTGGCAGAGGTCACTTTTTCCGGAAAATTTGATCGTTTTCCAAACCCGGCGGGTCAGAAAAATGAAAATTTGGCGAGTTTTCCAGATTTGGCAGAGGTCACTTTTTCCGGAAAATTTGATCGTTTTCCAAACCCGGCGGGTCAGAAAAATGAAAATTTGGCGAGTTTTCCAGATTTGGCAGAGGTCACTTTTTCCGGAAAATTTGATCGTTTTCCAAACCCGGCGGGTCAGAAAAATGAAAATTTGGCGAGTTTTCCAGATTTGGCAGAGGTCACTTTTTCCGGAAAATTTGATCGTTTTCCAAACCCGGCGGGTCAGAAAAATGAAAATTTGGCGAGTTTTCCAGATTTGGCAGAGGTCACTTTTTCCGGAAAATTTGATCGTTTTCCAAACCCGGCGGGTCAGAAAAATGAAAATTTGGCGAGTTTTCCAGATTTGGCAGAGGTCACTTTTTCCGGAAAATTTGATCGTTTTCCAAACCCGGCGGGTCAGAAAAATGAAAATTTGGCGAGTTTTCCAGATTTGGCAGAGGTCACTTTTTCCGGAAAATTTGATCGTTTTCCAAACCCGGCGGGTCAGAAAAATGAAAATTTGGCGAGTTTTCCAGATTTGGCAGAGGTCACTTTTTCCGGAAAATTTGATCGTTTTCCAAACCCGGCGGGTCAGAAAAATGAAAATTTGGCGAGTTTTCCAGATTTGGCAGAGGTCACTTTTTCCGGAAAATTTGATCGTTTTCCAAACCCGGCGGGTCAGAAAAATGAAAATTTGGCGAGTTTTCCAGATTTGGCAGAGGTCACTTTTTCCGGAAAATTTGATCGTTTTCCAAACCCGGCGGGTCAGAAAAATGAAAATTTGGCGAGTTTTCCAGATTTGGCAGAGGTCACTTTTTCCGGAAAATTTGATCGTTTTCCAAACCCGGCGGGTCAGAAAAATGAAAATTTGGCGAGTTTTCCAGATTTGGCAGAGGTCACTTTTTCCGGAAAATTTGATCGTTTTCCAAACCCGGCGGGTCAGAAAAATGAAAATTTGGCGAGTTTTCCAGATTTGGCAGAGGTCACTTTTTCCGGAAAATTTGATCGTTTTCCAAACCCGGCGGGTCAGAAAAATGAAAATTTGGCGAGTTTTCCAGATTTGGCAGAGGTCACTTTTTCCGGAAAATTTGATCGTTTTCCAAACCCGGCGGGTCAGAAAAATGAAAATTTGGCGAGTTTTCCAGATTTGGCAGAGGTCACTTTTTCCGGAAAATTTGATCGTTTTCCAAACCCGGCGGGTCAGAAAAATGAAAATTTGGCGAGTTTTCCAGATTTGGCAGAGGTCACTTTTTCCGGAAAATTTGATCGTTTTCCAAACCCGGCGGGTCAGAAAAATGAAAATTTGGCGAGTTTTCCAGATTTGGCAGAGGTCACTTTTTCCGGAAAATTTGATCGTTTTCCAAACCCGGCGGGTCAGAAAAATGAAAATTTGGCGAGTTTTCCAGATTTGGCAGAGGTCACTTTTTCCGGAAAATTTGATCGTTTTCCAAACCCGGCGGGTCAGAAAAATGAAAATTTGGCGAGTTTTCCAGATTTGGCAGAGGTCACTTTTTCCGGAAAATTTGATCGTTTTCCAAACCCGGCGGGTCAGAAAAATGAAAATTTGGCGAGTTTTCCAGATTTGGCAGAGGTCACTTTTTCCGGAAAATTTGATCGTTTTCCAAACCCGGCGGGTCAGAAAAATGAAAATTTGGCGAGTTTTCCAGATTTGGCAGAGGTCACTTTTTCCGGAAAATTTGATCGTTTTCCAAACCCGGCGGGTCAGAAAAATGAAAATTTGGCGAGTTTTCCAGATTTGGCAGAGGTCACTTTTTCCGGAAAATTTGATCGTTTTCCAAACCCGGCGGGTCAGAAAAATGAAAATTTGGCGAGTTTTCCAGATTTGGCAGAGGTCACTTTTTCCGGAAAATTTGATCGTTTTCCAAACCCGGCGGGTCAGAAAAATGAAAATTTGGCGAGTTTTCCAGATTTGGCAGAGGTCACTTTTTCCGGAAAATTTGATCGTTTTCCAAACCCGGCGGGTCAGAAAAATGAAAATTTGGCGAGTTTTCCAGATTTGGCAGAGGTCACTTTTTCCGGAAAATTTGATCGTTTTCCAAACCCGGCGGGTCAGAAAAATGAAAATTTGGCGAGTTTTCCAGATTTGGCAGAGGTCACTTTTTCCGGAAAATTTGATCGTTTTCCAAACCCGGCGGGTCAGAAAAATGAAAATTTGGCGAGTTTTCCAGATTTGGCAGAGGTCACTTTTTCCGGAAAATTTGATCGTTTTCCAAACCCGGCGGGTCAGAAAAATGAAAATTTGGCGAGTTTTCCAGATTTGGCAGAGGTCACTTTTTCCGGAAAATTTGATCGTTTTCCAAACCCGGCGGGTCAGAAAAATGAAAATTTGGCGAGTTTTCCAGATTTGGCAGAGGTCACTTTTTCCGGAAAATTTGATCGTTTTCCAAACCCGGCGGGTCAGAAAAATGAAAATTTGGCGAGTTTTCCAGATTTGGCAGAGGTCACTTTTTCCGGAAAATTTGATCGTTTTCCAAACCCGGCGGGTCAGAAAAATGAAAATTTGGCGAGTTTTCCAGATTTGGCAGAGGTCACTTTTTCCGGAAAATTTGATCGTTTTCCAAACCCGGCGGGTCAGAAAAATGAAAATTTGGCGAGTTTTCCAGATTTGGCAGAGGTCACTTTTTCCGGAAAATTTGATCGTTTTCCAAACCCGGCGGGTCAGAAAAATGAAAATTTGGCGAGTTTTCCAGATTTGGCAGAGGTCACTTTTTCCGGAAAATTTGATCGTTTTCCAAACCCGGCGGGTCAGAAAAATGAAAATTTGGCGAGTTTTCCAGATTTGGCAGAGGTCACTTTTTCCGGAAAATTTGATCGTTTTCCAAACCCGGCGGGTCAGAAAAATGAAAATTTGGCGAGTTTTCCAGATTTGGCAGAGGTCACTTTTTCCGGAAAATTTGATCGTTTTCCAAACCCGGCGGGTCAGAAAAATGAAAATTTGGCGAGTTTTCCAGATTTGGCAGAGGTCACTTTTTCCGGAAAATTTGATCGTTTTCCAAACCCGGCGGGTCAGAAAAATGAAAATTTGGCGAGTTTTCCAGATTTGGCAGAGGTCACTTTTTCCGGAAAATTTGATCGTTTTCCAAACCCGGCGGGTCAGAAAAATGAAAATTTGGCGAGTTTTCCAGATTTGGCAGAGGTCACTTTTTCCGGAAAATTTGATCGTTTTCCAAACCCGGCGGGTCAGAAAAATGAAAATTTGGCGAGTTTTCCAGATTTGGCAGAGGTCACTTTTTCCGGAAAATTTGATCGTTTTCCAAACCCGGCGGGTCAGAAAAATGAAAATTTGGCGAGTTTTCCAGATTTGGCAGAGGTCACTTTTTCCGGAAAATTTGATCGTTTTCCAAACCCGGCGGGTCAGAAAAATGAAAATTTGGCGAGTTTTCCAGATTTGGCAGAGGTCACTTTTTCCGGAAAATTTGATCGTTTTCCAAACCCGGCGGGTCAGAAAAATGAAAATTTGGCGAGTTTTCCAGATTTGGCAGAGGTCACTTTTTCCGGAAAATTTGATCGTTTTCCAAACCCGGCGGGTCAGAAAAATGAAAATTTGGCGAGTTTTCCAGATTTGGCAGAGGTCACTTTTTCCGGAAAATTTGATCGTTTTCCAAACCCGGCGGGTCAGAAAAATGAAAATTTGGCGAGTTTTCCAGATTTGGCAGAGGTCACTTTTTCCGGAAAATTTGATCGTTTTCCAAACCCGGCGGGTCAGAAAAATGAAAATTTGGCGAGTTTTCCAGATTTGGCAGAGGTCACTTTTTCCGGAAAATTTGATCGTTTTCCAAACCCGGCGGGTCAGAAAAATGAAAATTTGGCGAGTTTTCCAGATTTGGCAGAGGTCACTTTTTCCGGAAAATTTGATCGTTTTCCAAACCCGGCGGGTCAGAAAAATGAAAATTTGGCGAGTTTTCCAGATTTGGCAGAGGTCACTTTTTCCGGAAAATTTGATCGTTTTCCAAACCCGGCGGGTCAGAAAAATGAAAATTTGGCGAGTTTTCCAGATTTGGCAGAGGTCACTTTTTCCGGAAAATTTGATCGTTTTCCAAACCCGGCGGGTCAGAAAAATGAAAATTTGGCGAGTTTTCCAGATTTGGCAGAGGTCACTTTTTCCGGAAAATTTGATCGTTTTCCAAACCCGGCGGGTCAGAAAAATGAAAATTTGGCGAGTTTTCCAGATTTGGCAGAGGTCACTTTTTCCGGAAAATTTGATCGTTTTCCAAACCCGGCGGGTCAGAAAAATGAAAATTTGGCGAGTTTTCCAGATTTGGCAGAGGTCACTTTTTCCGGAAAATTTGATCGTTTTCCAAACCCGGCGGGTCAGAAAAATGAAAATTTGGCGAGTTTTCCAGATTTGGCAGAGGTCACTTTTTCCGGAAAATTTGATCGTTTTCCAAACCCGGCGGGTCAGAAAAATGAAAATTTGGCGAGTTTTCCAGATTTGGCAGAGGTCACTTTTTCCGGAAAATTTGATCGTTTTCCAAACCCGGCGGGTCAGAAAAATGAAAATTTGGCGAGTTTTCCAGATTTGGCAGAGGTCACTTTTTCCGGAAAATTTGATCGTTTTCCAAACCCGGCGGGTCAGAAAAATGAAAATTTGGCGAGTTTTCCAGATTTGGCAGAGGTCACTTTTTCCGGAAAATTTGATCGTTTTCCAAACCCGGCGGGTCAGAAAAATGAAAATTTGGCGAGTTTTCCAGATTTGGCAGAGGTCACTTTTTCCGGAAAATTTGATCGTTTTCCAAACCCGGCGGGTCAGAAAAATGAAAATTTGGCGAGTTTTCCAGATTTGGCAGAGGTCACTTTTTCCGGAAAATTTGATCGTTTTCCAAACCCGGCGGGTCAGAAAAATGAAAATTTGGCGAGTTTTCCAGATTTGGCAGAGGTCACTTTTTCCGGAAAATTTGATCGTTTTCCAAACCCGGCGGGTCAGAAAAATGAAAATTTGGCGAGTTTTCCAGATTTGGCAGAGGTCACTTTTTCCGGAAAATTTGATCGTTTTCCAAACCCGGCGGGTCAGAAAAATGAAAATTTGGCGAGTTTTCCAGATTTGGCAGAGGTCACTTTTTCCGGAAAATTTGATCGTTTTCCAAACCCGGCGGGTCAGAAAAATGAAAATTTGGCGAGTTTTCCAGATTTGGCAGAGGTCACTTTTTCCGGAAAATTTGATCGTTTTCCAAACCCGGCGGGTCAGAAAAATGAAAATTTGGCGAGTTTTCCAGATTTGGCAGAGGTCACTTTTTCCGGAAAATTTGATCGTTTTCCAAACCCGGCGGGTCAGAAAAATGAAAATTTGGCGAGTTTTCCAGATTTGGCAGAGGTCACTTTTTCCGGAAAATTTGATCGTTTTCCAAACCCGGCGGGTCAGAAAAATGAAAATTTGGCGAGTTTTCCAGATTTGGCAGAGGTCACTTTTTCCGGAAAATTTGATCGTTTTCCAAACCCGGCGGGTCAGAAAAATGAAAATTTGGCGAGTTTTCCAGATTTGGCAGAGGTCACTTTTTCCGGAAAATTTGATCGTTTTCCAAACCCGGCGGGTCAGAAAAATGAAAATTTGGCGAGTTTTCCAGATTTGGCAGAGGTCACTTTTTCCGGAAAATTTGATCGTTTTCCAAACCCGGCGGGTCAGAAAAATGAAAATTTGGCGAGTTTTCCAGATTTGGCAGAGGTCACTTTTTCCGGAAAATTTGATCGTTTTCCAAACCCGGCGGGTCAGAAAAATGAAAATTTGGCGAGTTTTCCAGATTTGGCAGAGGTCACTTTTTCCGGAAAATTTGATCGTTTTCCAAACCCGGCGGGTCAGAAAAATGAAAATTTGGCGAGTTTTCCAGATTTGGCAGAGGTCACTTTTTCCGGAAAATTTGATCGTTTTCCAAACCCGGCGGGTCAGAAAAATGAAAATTTGGCGAGTTTTCCAGATTTGGCAGAGGTCACTTTTTCCGGAAAATTTGATCGTTTTCCAAACCCGGCGGGTCAGAAAAATGAAAATTTGGCGAGTTTTCCAGATTTGGCAGAGGTCACTTTTTCCGGAAAATTTGATCGTTTTCCAAACCCGGCGGGTCAGAAAAATGAAAATTTGGCGAGTTTTCCAGATTTGGCAGAGGTCACTTTTTCCGGAAAATTTGATCGTTTTCCAAACCCGGCGGGTCAGAAAAATGAAAATTTGGCGAGTTTTCCAGATTTGGCAGAGGTCACTTTTTCCGGAAAATTTGATCGTTTTCCAAACCCGGCGGGTCAGAAAAATGAAAATTTGGCGAGTTTTCCAGATTTGGCAGAGGTCACTTTTTCCGGAAAATTTGATCGTTTTCCAAACCCGGCGGGTCAGAAAAATGAAAATTTGGCGAGTTTTCCAGATTTGGCAGAGGTCACTTTTTCCGGAAAATTTGATCGTTTTCCAAACCCGGCGGGTCAGAAAAATGAAAATTTGGCGAGTTTTCCAGATTTGGCAGAGGTCACTTTTTCCGGAAAATTTGATCGTTTTCCAAACCCGGCGGGTCAGAAAAATGAAAATTTGGCGAGTTTTCCAGATTTGGCAGAGGTCACTTTTTCCGGAAAATTTGATCGTTTTCCAAACCCGGCGGGTCAGAAAAATGAAAATTTGGCGAGTTTTCCAGATTTGGCAGAGGTCACTTTTTCCGGAAAATTTGATCGTTTTCCAAACCCGGCGGGTCAGAAAAATGAAAATTTGGCGAGTTTTCCAGATTTGGCAGAGGTCACTTTTTCCGGAAAATTTGATCGTTTTCCAAACCCGGCGGGTCAGAAAAATGAAAATTTGGCGAGTTTTCCAGATTTGGCAGAGGTCACTTTTTCCGGAAAATTTGATCGTTTTCCAAACCCGGCGGGTCAGAAAAATGAAAATTTGGCGAGTTTTCCAGATTTGGCAGAGGTCACTTTTTCCGGAAAATTTGATCGTTTTCCAAACCCGGCGGGTCAGAAAAATGAAAATTTGGCGAGTTTTCCAGATTTGGCAGAGGTCACTTTTTCCGGAAAATTTGATCGTTTTCCAAACCCGGCGGGTCAGAAAAATGAAAATTTGGCGAGTTTTCCAGATTTGGCAGAGGTCACTTTTTCCGGAAAATTTGATCGTTTTCCAAACCCGGCGGGTCAGAAAAATGAAAATTTGGCGAGTTTTCCAGATTTGGCAGAGGTCACTTTTTCCGGAAAATTTGATCGTTTTCCAAACCCGGCGGGTCAGAAAAATGAAAATTTGGCGAGTTTTCCAGATTTGGCAGAGGTCACTTTTTCCGGAAAATTTGATCGTTTTCCAAACCCGGCGGGTCAGAAAAATGAAAATTTGGCGAGTTTTCCAGATTTGGCAGAGGTCACTTTTTCCGGAAAATTTGATCGTTTTCCAAACCCGGCGGGTCAGAAAAATGAAAATTTGGCGAGTTTTCCAGATTTGGCAGAGGTCACTTTTTCCGGAAAATTTGATCGTTTTCCAAACCCGGCGGGTCAGAAAAATGAAAATTTGGCGAGTTTTCCAGATTTGGCAGAGGTCACTTTTTCCGGAAAATTTGATCGTTTTCCAAACCCGGCGGGTCAGAAAAATGAAAATTTGGCGAGTTTTCCAGATTTGGCAGAGGTCACTTTTTCCGGAAAATTTGATCGTTTTCCAAACCCGGCGGGTCAGAAAAATGAAAATTTGGCGAGTTTTCCAGATTTGGCAGAGGTCACTTTTTCCGGAAAATTTGATCGTTTTCCAAACCCGGCGGGTCAGAAAAATGAAAATTTGGCGAGTTTTCCAGATTTGGCAGAGGTCACTTTTTCCGGAAAATTTGATCGTTTTCCAAACCCGGCGGGTCAGAAAAATGAAAATTTGGCGAGTTTTCCAGATTTGGCAGAGGTCACTTTTTCCGGAAAATTTGATCGTTTTCCAAACCCGGCGGGTCAGAAAAATGAAAATTTGGCGAGTTTTCCAGATTTGGCAGAGGTCACTTTTTCCGGAAAATTTGATCGTTTTCCAAACCCGGCGGGTCAGAAAAATGAAAATTTGGCGAGTTTTCCAGATTTGGCAGAGGTCACTTTTTCCGGAAAATTTGATCGTTTTCCAAACCCGGCGGGTCAGAAAAATGAAAATTTGGCGAGTTTTCCAGATTTGGCAGAGGTCACTTTTTCCGGAAAATTTGATCGTTTTCCAAACCCGGCGGGTCAGAAAAATGAAAATTTGGCGAGTTTTCCAGATTTGGCAGAGGTCACTTTTTCCGGAAAATTTGATCGTTTTCCAAACCCGGCGGGTCAGAAAAATGAAAATTTGGCGAGTTTTCCAGATTTGGCAGAGGTCACTTTTTCCGGAAAATTTGATCGTTTTCCAAACCCGGCGGGTCAGAAAAATGAAAATTTGGCGAGTTTTCCAGATTTGGCAGAGGTCACTTTTTCCGGAAAATTTGATCGTTTTCCAAACCCGGCGGGTCAGAAAAATGAAAATTTGGCGAGTTTTCCAGATTTGGCAGAGGTCACTTTTTCCGGAAAATTTGATCGTTTTCCAAACCCGGCGGGTCAGAAAAATGAAAATTTGGCGAGTTTTCCAGATTTGGCAGAGGTCACTTTTTCCGGAAAATTTGATCGTTTTCCAAACCCGGCGGGTCAGAAAAATGAAAATTTGGCGAGTTTTCCAGATTTGGCAGAGGTCACTTTTTCCGGAAAATTTGATCGTTTTCCAAACCCGGCGGGTCAGAAAAATGAAAATTTGGCGAGTTTTCCAGATTTGGCAGAGGTCACTTTTTCCGGAAAATTTGATCGTTTTCCAAACCCGGCGGGTCAGAAAAATGAAAATTTGGCGAGTTTTCCAGATTTGGCAGAGGTCACTTTTTCCGGAAAATTTGATCGTTTTCCAAACCCGGCGGGTCAGAAAAATGAAAATTTGGCGAGTTTTCCAGATTTGGCAGAGGTCACTTTTTCCGGAAAATTTGATCGTTTTCCAAACCCGGCGGGTCAGAAAAATGAAAATTTGGCGAGTTTTCCAGATTTGGCAGAGGTCACTTTTTCCGGAAAATTTGATCGTTTTCCAAACCCGGCGGGTCAGAAAAATGAAAATTTGGCGAGTTTTCCAGATTTGGCAGAGGTCACTTTTTCCGGAAAATTTGATCGTTTTCCAAACCCGGCGGGTCAGAAAAATGAAAATTTGGCGAGTTTTCCAGATTTGGCAGAGGTCACTTTTTCCGGAAAATTTGATCGTTTTCCAAACCCGGCGGGTCAGAAAAATGAAAATTTGGCGAGTTTTCCAGATTTGGCAGAGGTCACTTTTTCCGGAAAATTTGATCGTTTTCCAAACCCGGCGGGTCAGAAAAATGAAAATTTGGCGAGTTTTCCAGATTTGGCAGAGGTCACTTTTTCCGGAAAATTTGATCGTTTTCCAAACCCGGCGGGTCAGAAAAATGAAAATTTGGCGAGTTTTCCAGATTTGGCAGAGGTCACTTTTTCCGGAAAATTTGATCGTTTTCCAAACCCGGCGGGTCAGAAAAATGAAAATTTGGCGAGTTTTCCAGATTTGGCAGAGGTCACTTTTTCCGGAAAATTTGATCGTTTTCCAAACCCGGCGGGTCAGAAAAATGAAAATTTGGCGAGTTTTCCAGATTTGGCAGAGGTCACTTTTTCCGGAAAATTTGATCGTTTTCCAAACCCGGCGGGTCAGAAAAATGAAAATTTGGCGAGTTTTCCAGATTTGGCAGAGGTCACTTTTTCCGGAAAATTTGATCGTTTTCCAAACCCGGCGGGTCAGAAAAATGAAAATTTGGCGAGTTTTCCAGATTTGGCAGAGGTCACTTTTTCCGGAAAATTTGATCGTTTTCCAAACCCGGCGGGTCAGAAAAATGAAAATTTGGCGAGTTTTCCAGATTTGGCAGAGGTCACTTTTTCCGGAAAATTTGATCGTTTTCCAAACCCGGCGGGTCAGAAAAATGAAAATTTGGCGAGTTTTCCAGATTTGGCAGAGGTCACTTTTTCCGGAAAATTTGATCGTTTTCCAAACCCGGCGGGTCAGAAAAATGAAAATTTGGCGAGTTTTCCAGATTTGGCAGAGGTCACTTTTTCCGGAAAATTTGATCGTTTTCCAAACCCGGCGGGTCAGAAAAATGAAAATTTGGCGAGTTTTCCAGATTTGGCAGAGGTCACTTTTTCCGGAAAATTTGATCGTTTTCCAAACCCGGCGGGTCAGAAAAATGAAAATTTGGCGAGTTTTCCAGATTTGGCAGAGGTCACTTTTTCCGGAAAATTTGATCGTTTTCCAAACCCGGCGGGTCAGAAAAATGAAAATTTGGCGAGTTTTCCAGATTTGGCAGAGGTCACTTTTTCCGGAAAATTTGATCGTTTTCCAAACCCGGCGGGTCAGAAAAATGAAAATTTGGCGAGTTTTCCAGATTTGGCAGAGGTCACTTTTTCCGGAAAATTTGATCGTTTTCCAAACCCGGCGGGTCAGAAAAATGAAAATTTGGCGAGTTTTCCAGATTTGGCAGAGGTCACTTTTTCCGGAAAATTTGATCGTTTTCCAAACCCGGCGGGTCAGAAAAATGAAAATTTGGCGAGTTTTCCAGATTTGGCAGAGGTCACTTTTTCCGGAAAATTTGATCGTTTTCCAAACCCGGCGGGTCAGAAAAATGAAAATTTGGCGAGTTTTCCAGATTTGGCAGAGGTCACTTTTACCGGAAAATTTGATCGTTTTCCAAACCCGGCGGGTCAGAAAAATGAAAATTTGGCGAGTTTTCCAGATTTGGCAGAGGTCACTTTTACCGGAAAATTTGATCGTTTTCCAAACCCGGCGGGTCAGAAAAATGAAAATTTGGCGAGTTTTCCAGATTTGGCAGAGGTCACTTTTACCGGAAAATTTGATCGTTTTCCAAACCCGGCGGGTCAGAAAAATGAAAATTTGGCGAGTTTTCCAGATTTGGCAGAGGTCACTTTTACCGGAAAATTTGATCGTTTTCCAAACCCGGCGGGTCAGAAAAATGAAAATTTGGCGAGTTTTCCAGATTTGGCAGAGGTCACTTTTACCGGAAAATTTGATCGTTTTCCAAACCCGGCGGGTCAGAAAAATGAAAATTTGGCGAGTTTTCCAGATTTGGCAGAGGTCACTTTTACCGGAAAATTTGATCGTTTTCCAAACCCGGCGGGTCAGAAAAATGAAAATTTGGCGAGTTTTCCAGATTTGGCAGAGGTCACTTTTACCGGAAAATTTGATCGTTTTCCAAACCCGGCGGGTCAGAAAAATGAAAATTTGGCGAGTTTTCCAGATTTGGCAGAGGTCACTTTTACCGGAAAATTTGATCGTTTTCCAAACCCGGCGGGTCAGAAAAATGAAAATTTGGCGAGTTTTCCAGATTTGGCAGAGGTCACTTTTTCCGGAAAATTTGATCGTTTTCCAAACCCGGCGGGTCAGAAAAATGAAAATTTGGCGAGTTTTCCAGATTTGGCAGAGGTCACTTTTACCGGAAAATTTGATCGTTTTCCAAACCCGGCGGGTCAGAAAAATGAAAATTTGGCGAGTTTTCCAGATTTGGCAGAGGTCACTTTTTCCGGAAAATTTGATCGTTTTCCAAACCCGGCGGGTCAGAAAAATGAAAATGTGGCGAGTTTTCCAGATTTGGCAGAGGTCACTTTTTCCGGAAAATTTGATCGTTTTCCAAACCCGGCGGGTCAGAAAAATGAAAATGTGGCGAGTTTTCCAGATTTGGCAGAGGTCACTTTTTCCGGAAAATTTGATCGTTTTCCAAACCCGGCGGGTCAGAAAAATGAAAATGTGGCGAGTTTTCCAGATTTGGCAGAGGTCACTTTTTCCGGAAAATTTGATCGTTTTCCAAACCCGGCGGGTCAGAAAAATGAAAATGTGGCGAGTTTTCCAGATTTGGCAGAGGTCACTTTTTCCGGAAAATTTGATCGTTTTCCAAACCCGGCGGGTCAGAAAAATGAAAATGTGGCGAGTTTTCCAGATTTGGCAGAGGTCACTTTTTCCGGAAAATTTGATCGTTTTCCAAACCCGGCGGGTCAGAAAAATGAAAATGTGGCGAGTTTTCCAGATTTGGCAGAGGTCACTTTTTCCGGAAAATTTGATCGTTTTCCAAACCCGGCGGGTCAGAAAAATGAAAATGTGGCGAGTTTTCCAGATTTGGCAGAGGTCACTTTTTCCGGAAAATTTGATCGTTTTCCAAACCCGGCGGGTCAGAAAAATGAAAATTTGGCGAGTTTTCCAGATTTGGCAGAGGTCACCTTTTCCGGAAAATTTGATCGTTTTCCAAACCCGGCGGGTCAGAAAAATGAAAATGTGGCGAGTTTTCCAGATTTGGCAGAGGTCACCTTTTCCGGAAAATTTGATCGTTTTCCAAACCCGGCGGGTCAGAAAAATGAAAATGTGGCGAGTTTTCCAGATTTGGCAGAGGTCACCTTTTCCGGAAAATTTGATCGTTTTCCAAACCCGGCGGGTCAGAAAAATGAAAATGTGGCGAGTTTTCCAGATTTGGCAGAGGTCACCTTTTCCGGAAAATTTGATCGTTTTCCAAACCCGGCGGGTCAGAAAAATGAAAATGTGGCGAGTTTTCCAGATTTGGCAGAGGTCACCTTTTCCGGAAAATTTGATCGTTTTCCAAACCCGGCGGGTCAGAAAAATGAAAATGTGGCGAGTTTTCCAGATTTGGCAGAGGTCACTTTTTCCGGAAAATTTGATCGTTTTCCAAACCCGGCGGGTCAGAAAAATGAAAATTTGGCAAGTTTTCCAGATTTGGCAGAGGTCACTTTTTCCGGAAAATTTGATCGTTTTCCAAACCCGGCGGGTCAGAAAAATGAAAATTTGGCAAGTTTTCCAGATTTGGCAGAGGTCACTTTTTCCTCTGTTAATGATCAGGAAGAACTTTTAATAGTTTGCCGGTATGGCAAAAACAAAAGTATAGAACCGCGTCACTTGATACTTTTAAACACACTTAAAATCAAGTTTACTATCATGGAATGTATTTCAAAGTAAGTGTGATATCTCAAGGAGAAGGGAAATGTAACTGTGCGCTTGACTGGAGCCCGTGTATTGAGAAAAACAGTTTTAAACTGCTGCCTTTTGCATAGCTATTTTGGAGTAAATCCAATTAAACAATTATTGAATATGGCCAAAATTCTTATATCGTGAACCTATCGAGGGGTTACTTTTGAGACAATTGTGCCCAAAATTATTTAAAGAACAGATGTTTTCATTTTCTGTGGAAATGGAATCTAGAGATTTGATCTCTTGATTCAATATTATAAGTACTATTCAGTAGCTGCTTTAAAAGATAAATGGAGAACGTTGGTATTTGTTCAACAAGTGGCCCTGTAATGTGAGCATTTTTCTTTGTTTTTGCTTTATAGTGAGATTGATAAAAATTATAATCAATTCCAAATTGAAGCCGGGGAGGAAGCGGGAGGAAGCCGTGGACAGCACAAAAACGTTGTGGGATGTGATCCCATGACCACTGACAATAATGGGACAAAGCCTTATGCTGCCCCATACAATGGGACAAAGCCTTATGTTTCCCCCTGCTGTCCCCCGGCTTCCTGACCTCCATGCAATGATCCATAGACCTTTAGTAACAGTTGCTAGCATTTCTGTGACAAACTCTATGAAATCTTTCCTACAATCGTAGTGAACAATCCTATTTAGGAGGGACACTGATTTTTGTAAAGTGGTTGGGTTATGGCAAAACACTGTGGTACACCTTTGGTGTTGGGACCAAGCTAAAGGTGAAACGTAAGTGTTGACTTTTCTATTCTATACTAAATATCAAAGTCTTTGATCATTGCTATTTCTGTTCCATTTTTGATGGCCATTTCAGCACTGGAAGAAATAATAAATTAATTCACTGGGAGTGGAATTAGTCTTTTTTAGGATATTGTGGGAAATTTAGAATGAAACACTTCTAAATGTGCTTATTGTAGGGTCCATTCAAGTGGGCAAAGAGAATCAAAGGAAATGCATAAGAATTGTTGTGGTCTTCTTCACCAAAGAAAGAAATTGTAATTTGGAGTCTTTTATTTATCCCTTATATTTTCCATGTTGCATTTTTTGCCCCAACCTCATGTTCTGAGCTGGGCAGACATTGGAGATATTGCTGGCTGGATTATCATTCAAAACCCAGGGAAGAATGGGAATATCCTCTGTAAATAGAATAGACTAATTTAATTTTGTAACAAAATTATGTCCATTTGACAGCTACCATCTTCGAGACAGTGCAGCAAACTGGAGGCAAAATATTAAGATTAGAATGTTAAAAGAGCTGCTATTTTTCTACATTTATTTTAAATCTTGTAGAAAATTTTTGTGCGGACATGGAAGATAATGATAGATGGATTACACTATGTAACAACATTTGATTTTGTTCTGTTCCTGGTTTGAATGTGTTTTTCCTGTTTAATTGTATGGTACTTACTTTGAAAGCAGTTGGTATACTCCAGAAAGTTTGTTTTTGTGACTGCCACAAACAATGTTAAATTGTGTTGTCAAAGGCTTTGTTGAATTAGCTATGTTGAATTGGTTGAGCCTCGATGAGATATTCATTGAAAACTATAGCAAAATGCACTACAGGATGTCCCACAAAAACAGTTTTTGCAGTTTAATGCATTTTTTCCATGTTTTATGATAGAATCAATTAGGAAATTACATTTATAACCCAGGAACAAAAATGTGTTACATAGTGTTATCATTCAAAACTCAAGCAAGGATAGGAATATCCTCTGTATAAAAAGAATTCAACTAGACTAATTTTATTTTTTAACTAAATCATGTCCAGTTGGCAGTTGCCATCTTTGAGACGCTGTTAAAAGCTTTCAGCATGCAGCAAAATGGGGGCAAAATGTTAAGACTAGAGAGTTGAAAGAGCTTACATTTTACTATAATTTAAAAAATCTTCCCAGAAATTTTTGCCACAAGCAAGGACATAGAGGCGAGCTTAATTTCAGATATCTAATTACATTTTGAAACTGTTGACCATATTTCATAACTGGCAGTAGAAACATTTATTCTTGATAGAAAGCATTTCACATGCAATGCAAGTGAGGGGGAAGGTTTTGCACCACAATGCTAAGCAAGCATAAATACTTGGAATCTGTCTCATTTCAATGGAAATTATTTTAAAGTAAATGGCCATATTTCTGAATGCTTTGGTGCCCTCAAATTCAACACACAACCCAGTGCTTTATTGCAGCCAATATGCTTAGAAATTGAGACTTGGATCAACATTTTGTGCATAATTCCTTCGTTGAAATAATTCCAGCTAAGCGTGTACAAGAATCAGTTGTTTGTCCCACTCAGAAAAAAACTGAAATAAATACATGAGGTCCCATCTACATTGCCATTACAATGCAGATTGAACTCATATAATGTAGACTCATATAATGCAGTTTAATTGCATTTAACTAGATTATATGACTCTATGCTGACCATGTAATGTAATTTAATCTGCATCATAATTGCAGTCTAGATGGGGTCTCAGAAAATGTTCCTGTTGTAACTGTGGCTAGTGATTGTGGCCCCTTCTGTACTGCCATATAAAATCCAGAATGTCTGTTTTCACTTCACTTCACTTTATTTCTTAATTGGTTGCTCTCCACCAGAGTGCTCCGAGCGACTTACAATTTAAAATATCATTCCACAATATAAAACATTCAACATAAAAACATTCAACAGTGACTATTTGGCAAATTAGATCTGATTTACTTAAACGCACAACCAAACAGCCAAGTCTTGAGCGCTTTTACAAAAGATTGTAACTCCAACATTGCTCTAACATATGGAGGCAATGAGTTCCACAGAATTGGAGCATAGGTCGAAAAGGCCTTGCAGTTTTGAAGTGGATTATATGGCAGTGTAGACTCCTAGGCTACTCCTGGCAGCTCCTAGCGGCAGTAGCTGCTTATCTTCTGAAAGCATTCAAATGTTAGAGATAGCCTTTGTATCTTCTACTAATTCAGATTAGGCAGAAAAGTAAGTGACTTTGTTCATTAGTCTTTTAACTTTGCTCCTAGTCTATTTACTGCACTTTCATCCTTGGGTAAGTTATATTCAACAAACTTTTTTCACAGAGAAGCTCGGCAACAGGTTCGGTCACCAAAAATACATGCTCCGCCCCGGCAGTGTGGACTCATATAATCTAGTTCAAAGCAGATAATGTGGATTATCTGATTTGATAATCTAGATTATATGGCAGTGTAGCAGGAGCCTTTGGTTCTTAATTTGACATTGTAAATCTCATAACAAAAAGGCCGAGTGTAAATAAATAATAATAATAATAATAATAATAATAATAATACCATAGATGAATTGAAGACTTTAATACATAACAACAATATCATTTGAGAATATTAATGATTCTAGGCATTTGGCATACATACATAAAGAACTCAAAACCCTTAAATCTATTGCCATCAGAAGATGAATGTAGGAGGGCATGGCATCGATTTCCATGGACTTTTAGTGCATTTTACAGTGAGCAGAAGAATATCTTTAGTGAGCCTGCACTGATGTTACATTTGTTTGTTATTACCTTTAAAATGTCAAGGAGATGGTTACTTGACTTTTATGGAACAGGGAAAGAATAAATGAGGATGTTGTCTGTACCTATACACAGCAATTATGACATATGTTGTGTTTTAACTCTTTTCTACAGAGAGAGATGATGCCGCCCCTTCGGCATCCATTTTTCCACCCTCGCAGGAGCAACTTAAAACCAACTCAGCGACTATGGCATGTCTGGTCACTGGCTTCTATCCGAGTGATCTGAACGTGGCCTGGAAAGCAGACGGCAAAGCTGTCACTGGGGATGTTCAAACCAGTTCAGCGGCAAGTGAAGCGGACAAGACCTACAAACTGAGCAGCACCCTGACACTCTCCAGAGATGA
The DNA here is from genome assembly GCF_035594765.1 of Anolis carolinensis. Taxonomy (NCBI): domain Eukaryota; kingdom Metazoa; phylum Chordata; class Lepidosauria; order Squamata; family Anolidae; genus Anolis; species Anolis carolinensis. Next base: position 42,600,953 of record NC_085846.1, read on the forward strand.
ATATAATTCTCATGACACATATGATTGTGAAGTGACACACAAAACGTTAACCAAGCCTCTTGTAAAGAGCTTCAGGCGATCTGAGTGTCCTTCATAGGACATGATGCATAAAATCCTCCGCAATGCAATGTAACTTCCATTTTCTCACTAGATCCATTTTCGGCTATAAAACAACTGTAGTAGACGTTTTCTCCCAGTATAATGCATGAATGAAATATTTCATGTTCTTTTCGTATTTCATAATCTTCAAGAGTTCATATTCTGTTCTTTCACTGTAATACATGATCTAACATCATCCCTTTCTTTTCCCTGTGTTATTAGTGAAAAATGACACAAATTTATTAATAAAGGCATTTGTTTTAAAAACCATTTGGTCTCCTTCACTTTTTGATTTTGGTGTATTGACTGAATACAACCAAAAATTGGTTGAATAAAACCAAAAACTCAGCTAGGTTTTATGGTTATTGGCAGAGTTATGTTTTTTTGGTTTTACACTCTAGGATGAAGTCAGGCAGGGTATTGATCTAAATCATCATCATCATCATCATCACATGAAATATGTTTTATTGACTAGCCTATTGGCCATATCAAAACATTTGACAAACACATTTAACACATACAACATACAACCCACATTACAACCAAAGTTAAAATAAGCAAGTTGCTAACAAGGGGTCAAGATGATGAATCACATCAAGATAACAACAACAACAACAACAACAACAATAATAATAATAAGGCTTTATTTGTAAGCCACCACCATCTCCCCAAAGGTACTTGGAGCATCTCACAGAAAGCACTCAATAGAGCAACAATATACAAATACAACAAAATACAGAAAAGTATAAATTAATAACAATAAAATTGACCCAATTAAAACAGCAATAAAAGCCCAATTAATTTAAAAATACTATAAAACCCAGCAAGCTATGAGAATAGTGGCTGTATACAATATTAGTACCCATAAAGTGCAGAAGTGAAATCACTAAATCCTCGAATGTAGTGATCGAGGCTATAATCACTAAACCTGGACTAAACCTGCTCTAAAATTACTTTTTATGCCCCTTTAGTATGGGACCCTGAAATCACAATGTCCCATTGGTTCACAGAAGTGCAAAGTTGATGTTTCTGACTATTACTGTACACAGGCTAAGCATATTTATCATGCATGCAAACTGCTATTGCGTTTGTTCCAGCACAAACCCTGAAAACATTTGGACACTATGGCTCCTTCTACACTGTCATATAATCCAGATTGTCAAAGCAGATAATCCACATTATATGGTTTGAACTGGATTATATGAGTCTATACATAAAGCAGGATATAAATAAACATAATAAATAAATATATCCAGTTCAAAGCAGATAACCTGAATTTTCTATGGCAGTGTAGGGGTCCTCCACACAGCCATATAACCCAGAATATCAAGATAAATAATCCACAATATCTGCTTTGCACTGGGTTATCTGAGTCCACACTGCTATATAATCCAGTGTGGATTTAATACAGCTGAAAGGGGTGTTGAAGGGGCCCATAGTAATGATGAGGCAAGGTGGTAGAATGTAGCAACAATACAATTTCCATCCCATGCATTACATTCACAAAATAGTGGTGTGTGTGTGGAAGGGCATTGATGATTCAAGCCTCCTACTCACTCTGAATTTCAGTGCACAAAGCTACCCGAGGAAAAAGACTATACTACTATACTACAACTATAATATTGTGAGTTCTGAACCAAAAATATTGTGTGTATGTCCGTGTCCACTTATTTCAATGCTATCAATCCACTGATAGATAAACATGGTTCATTGTTTATGAGTGACTCAGGCCCCATCTACATTGCCATATAATGCTGTTTAACTCATATTGTATAACAGTGTAGACTCATACAATGCAGTTCAATGCAATTAAACTGCATTATATGGTCAGTGTAGATGGCACCATGGAAGCTTAAAATATGGACAAAGCTCTGGCCACTGGAATCAGCCAACTTCAGGTTGGTTTTTTTGTGTCAAAACTGCAGGTTGCTTCTGGTGTGAGAGAATTGGCCGCCTGCAAAAACATTGCCCAGGAGACACCCAGATGTTTGATGTTTTACCATCCTTGTGGGAGGCCCCTGCATGGGGAGCTAGAGCTGACAAGAGCTCACCCCGCTGCCCAGATTCGAATTGCCGACCTTTCAGTCAGCAGTCCTGCTGGCACAAGGGTTTAACACATTGCGCCACAGGGAGCTCAAGCCAACTTCAGTCATCACCAGGCTCAGCAGGACCTTTTCATTTGAGTAGTTATAGAATGAGGGCAGATTCAAGAAAATTTGATATACGAGATAAAGCTTCAGATGGTGATACCTCCCACTACAACTAAAGTACATACTACTATGTACTGTTTTAACATCTAAAGCAGAAAGTGCACAATATCCTCTTCCTGGTGGTAAAATGATGCATAATATTCCATGATTTTACACCACTACCCTGATAGCTATTGTCACTGCCCCAAAGTCATTACTTTCCTTTTATTAATGGTAGATCTGATCCTGCAAACAAGTTCCATATCAGCAATTCTGCAGAACACTACATTCACAATTTAGAACCTACCATGTGCTACACTTATGAAACAGTGCCTAAGGGGGGATGTAACATACCTATAGAACTATTTTGGCTTGTTTACATCCTCTTTAACATTACATTTGCCTTAAAGGCAATGGTTGTGTCTTATGCCTTCAAACACTGATACTGAGCATTTTCTAATTGCATTTGTTTATTTTTAAAGTCTAGAATAGAGAGGGAAGAAGGCAGAGAACACATCTACACTGCAGAATTAATGCAGTTTGACGGCACTTTAACTGCCATGCCACAATGCTTTAGAATCATGGTAATTTTGGTTTTACAAGGCCTTTAGACGTCTTTGTCAAAAAGTGCTGTTGTCTCACAAAACTATAAGTCCCCAGATTCCATAACATTGAGACATGGCAGTTCAAGTGGCGTCAAACAAGGAATTGTTGATAAATTGGTTGATGGAACTGAAATCCTGCCTTGCACTACAAAAAAGACTTGTCTAACAATAATAAAATGCAGGATAAAATATCAGTGTACTCTTAATAAAACCGAAGAACAAAAGAGACTGAAAACTTACTTAAAAAAAAAAGCACATCTTTTCAAAAACTAAACAATTAGGCCTCAGATCAAATTGACAACCTAAACTCAATTTTAGTGCTTTTCCTATATCTCACTGAATAGTAAAAACTCTGCCATGCATCTGTGAATTAATTTTCCCCCTTAAAACAAAGGGTTGATTCCCTTTTCTCTGATTAAAATGAAGGTGTGGAAGTGTTGAATGGGTATTTAAACTCACCCATGGCTAATGCCATTGATCAATGAATGTCTCAACTGAAAAGATGGAGGTTCTTCTTACGAAGACAGTGTTCAGTTTATCCTAAACACCTATAGTGTCCGTTCATCATCTTGGTAAGTTTCTAAATCAACATTTATCACTTGAGGCCAATATAGATTCTATAGCGAGAAATGCCTTTCATCACAGTTAATCATGTTCGCCAGATGCTTTCTTATCTTCACAGAGACAATCCTGCCATTGTTATCCCATGCTTTGGAAACATGTAAAAGTGACAACTGTAATGCATTGCACATAGGTCTACCTTTCAAGACTCTTTTGCAGACAGAGGCTCCTTCCACACAGCTGAATAAAATCCCAATTATCTACTTTGAGCTGGAATATATGACAGTGTGGACTCAGATAACCTAGTTCAAAGCAGATATTGTGGGATTTTCTGGTGTGATATTCTAGATTATATGACTGTGCGGAAGGGCCCCAAAAACGCAGGGCCACTTTATATGTTACATAATCATTTGAGTCACTCAGCAGAAACTGAACCGTTTTACAAGAGAGCTACCATTTCCTTTTATCAGCAGGGGTTTCAAATATCTCTCTCAGCTCACTATACAAAGGGCAGTTTATTTATTTATTTACTTACTTACTTACTTACTTACTTCATTTTTACTCCAGCTTTCTTGACCCTGGAGGGGACTCAAGGCGGCTTACAAATCTGGCAAAAATTCAATGCCACACAGGTAAACAATAAAAGACATCTCATCAAAATGTAAACAATCTAAACATATAAGCAATTAAAACACATATCAATAAATTAACAGATTAAAACTATATAAAATGCCGAGTCATGATCTCATGTTTATTTATTTATTTATTTATTTATTTATTTATTTACAGCATTTATATTCCGCCCTTCTCACCCCAAAGGGGACTCAGGGCGGATCACATTACACATATAGGCAAACATTCAATGCCTTTTAACATAGAACAAAGACAAACAAACATAGGCTCTCAGCGGGCTCGAACTCATGACCTCCTGGTCAGAGTGATTCATTGCAGTTAATTGCACTGGCTTGCTCTCCCGCCTGCGCCACAGCCCAGGCTGTTTAACAGTTTAACACAGTGTCTTCCACTTAACATTGGCTACAGATGCAAAGTCTGTTTTCCCATGGCACATTATGGTAATGACCATCTAACATTGCAGTGGGTGTTACTTGGAATCGCAGTTCAATGAAGACCATTCTTTTTTCCTTTTTTAGTATGTGAATTGGCTTTAATCAATGGTAAAATTATATGGAGGTTTTTTTGTACTAATGATGAAAATAATGTACAGTAGAGTCTCATTCATCCAACATAAACGGGCCGGCAGAATGTCGGATAAGCGAATATGTTGGATAATAAGGAGAGATTAAGGAGAAGCCTATTAAACACCAAATTAGGTTATGATTTTACAAATTAAGCACCAAAAACATCATGTTATACAACAAATATGACAAAAAGGTAGTTCAATATGCAGTAATGCTACGTAGTAATTACTGTATTTATGAATTTAGCACCAAAATATCATGATGTATTGAAAACATTTGCTACAAAAATGCATTGGATAATCCAGAATGTTGGATAAGTGAACGTTGGATAAGTGAGACTTTACTGTACTTAAAGGAAAGACATAAGTTTCATATGTCTTGCTGCTATAGATGAGTACTGTACAATGTAATGTTACAAGTGGATTCTCATTATTGCACCTCAAAATGTACTAGAGTCTGAAAAGCCTGAAAAGGGTAGTGAAGGCAATTCTAAAGGAGCCTGGCATAAGTTTAATCAGATATCTGGGTCTAAAATATTCAGTTTACAACAAAGGGGACCATGGGGAGAATTTTGTGTTCTTGATTGATTGCAGAGGCCTTCTTGAATCAGTCCAAAATAGCCTGTCTCTTAACTGCCTCTTATCCATATCCAAGGCAGAATTCAACTTGCAGAGGCTATTGCTGTATATGAGTTTCCAGCAATGTGTTACTTGGAAATAAGTAACCATCAACCTTGTAAAACAAGTTTAGAAAATTTTCATCAGAGGACCAGTTGTGGTGATGGGTTTCTCATTAATTGATCCATTGTGGAATTACATCTCTCGGAAGTCTCATCTCACATAAACCATCACCACCTATTTGGCACAAGGCAATCGTATATTCTTTTGTGGCTTAAACATTTCATCATTGTTGGTTAAAAACATTTTGCAATATGTTTTGGAATCCCTATTTTATTTTCATTAAATAAAAACTTCCTTGGAAACATACTTGAAAACTGCAATATAAATTTGAAAATGAAATAAATGCCATTTTTCAATATATGAGACACTGCCTATCAGGATGGAGACCATTTTGGAATCTCAGATATTTTAAAAACCAACTCATCTCTCCTGAGATGGAAAGCAAAGTAGTTTCTACATGGTTGCTTGCTGCTCACAAAACCTTCAGGTGCAATGCAGTTTGGGGGTTTCGGTTCCTCCGAAAGGGGCACAGACTAATACCGTTGCCCTGGCGAGAGCAAAATTAGCCAGCGAAGCTGCTCTCTGGGGAACGGTTTATACTTCTGAAACAAGTCAGGTTGAAACTTCAACTTACAGAACAAAATGTTGGTGTCTTTCAGTGTCAGACAGCTGCTGCTCAACATTTTTTGTTCTAGCTGCTGGCTGGACGAAAGAGACCCCAACTACACATTTCAATTAAGATAAATGTCAAATATAATATCTTGTCACTGCAAGCCAGCCAATTTTTTAATGTTTATAATGCTGTTTCCATTTCTATCATTTCTGGGTTGATTTGCTTTCTCTCTAGAAGAATGCTAATTTTAAGTGTTTGTTCCTCATCTATTGCACTGTATCCATTTTCCCACTAACTAGAGCTGGATCTACACCAGACATAGGCAAACTTCGACTCTACAGGTGTTTTGGACTTTAACTCCAACAATTCCTAACAGCCAAAACATTTGGAGGGCCAAAGTTTGCCCATGCCTGATCTACACTACCATATAATCCTGATTATCAAAGCAGATAATCCATACGATCTGCTTTGAACTGGATTATATGAATTTACACTGTCATATAATCCAGTTCGAAACAGATAATCTGGATTTCATGTGGCAGCACAGAAAACTGATCTGAGTACAGTAGAGTCTCACTTATCCAAGCTTAACGGGCCGGCAGAAGCTTGGATAAGTGAATATCTTGGATAATAAGGAGGGATTAAGGAAAAGCCTATTAAACATCAAATTAGGTTATGATTTTACAAATTAAGCACCAAAACATCATGTTATACAACAAATTTGACAGAAAAAGTAGTTCAATACGCAATAATGTTATGTTGTAATTACTGTATTTACAAATTTAGCACCAAAATATCATGATATATTGAAAACATTGACTACAAAAATGGCTTGGATAATCCAGAAGCTTGGATAAGCGAGGCTTGGATAAGTGAGACTCTACTGTATTTTGTTATTAGTTCTTAGGTCTGTGGTTAATTGATTGATCTGTATGTTTTGTGTACTTAGGTTCATTATTGTATCATGTTCTGTTGTTGTATGGTTTCCTTGCTATGTTGGAAACTGCCCTGAGTACCTTGAGGAGATAGGGCAGTATATAAAGTATCATCATCATCATCATCATCATCATCATCATCATCATCATCATTATGGAAATAGCCTTAGATTTAGTGGTAATCAGTCATGGCTTGTGGATCAAGCCAGAGGAAGTCAGACAATTATTTCCCACAAATGGTGGAAGAGTCCCAGCTCCGACCTCATGATGGCAAGAATTACGGTTTTATCTCGTGTAGACCATGACGCCTTGGTCATCACTACATAACAATGGTCTTGCCACATATACTTGAGTTCATAGGTGGGTAACAAACAAGTGATCAATAATTCTGAAATTGTTTTCTTTTTCTTTGTTATCACAATCCAGTGATTTCAGCCGAGGTACTTGGAAGAATGATGTTTATCACTTATTTTTCTTTGCCTTCCTCTTTGCATCTAATAACATTAAGGAGAAAGAATTGACTGCCTGGGTTCAGGAGGCCATTAATGCCTTTATACCATAGGTAGCTGTTTCTACTGGGTTGTCATGAAGCTACTTCCATGGAAACCCTCCTTGAATCTCAAAGTCTAAAATAGCTATTGAGTTGTAGCAAATTAAATATCCAAAAATTTTGGCTACACTGTTTGAGCGTATGCTGACTGTGCAGCAGATGGTTGCTGAGAATAATTATTTGGAACTACAGTAGAGTCTCAGTTATCCAACACTTGCTTATCCAACGTTCTGGATTATCCAACACATTTTTGTAGTCAATGTTTTCAATATATCGTGATATTTTGTTGCTAAATTCATAAATACAGTAATTACTACATAGCATTACTGAGTATTGAACTACTTTTTCTGTCAAATTTGTTGTATAACATGATATTTTGGTGCTTAATTTGTAAAATCATAACCTAATTTGATGTTTAATAGGCTTTTCCTTAATCCCTCCTTATTATCCAACATATTCGCTTATCCAACGTTCTGCCGGCCCATTTATGTTGGATAAGTGAGACTCTACTGTATATAGCAGGGGTCCCCAAACTAAGGCCCGGGGGCCGGATACGGCCCTCCAAGGTCATTTACCTGGCCCTCGCCCTTGGTTTTAGACTTAGGCTCGCCCAAAGTCTGAAATGACTTGAAGGCACACAACAAAAATCCTACTTAACTTGACTATCTCATTGGCCAGAAGCAAGCCCACACTTCCCATTGAAATCCTGAAAGATTTACAGTATGTTGGTTAAAACTGTTTTTATTTTTAAATATTGTATTGTTCTTTCATTTACTAATATTGTGCTATGGTAATAATATAATATATTGTGTATACATATAATATTAATAATAACTTATTTATTTATTTATTACAGTATTTCTACCCCCACCCTTCTCACCCAATAGGGGACTCAGGGCGGCTAATAATAATAATACAATATAATAATATTGTGTAATATAATAATATAAATTATATATTATAAATTAAATGTAATATTACTAATAATATTACGGTATAGTGGTATAGTACAGTATATTAATATATAATGCTAATATTGTACTTTGCTAATAATATACAGTAGAGTCTCACTGATCCAACATAAACGGGCCGGCAAAATGTTGGATAAGCGAATATGTTGGATAATAAGGAGATATTAAGAAAAAGCCTATTAAACATCAAATTTGGTTATGATTTTACAAATGAAACACCAAAACATCATGTTAGGCAACAAATTTGGCAGAAAAAGTAGTTCCATACACAGTAATGCTATGTAGTAATTACTGTATTTATGAATTTAGCACCAAAATATCATGATATATTGAAAACATTGACTACAAAAATGCGTTGGATAATCCAGAACGTTGGATAAGCGAGTGTTGGATAAATGAGACTCTACTGTAATATATTGTATGTACATACAACTTGTAAGCTGCTCCGAGTCCCCTTCGGAGTGAGAGAGGGTGGGGTATAAATGTAGCAAATAAATAAATAAATAATTGTTGTTTGGCGGAGGGGCCTTTACAGTACAAATAAGATATGTGCAGTGTGCATAGGAATTTGTTCAGGTTTTTTTTTTTCAAATGATAATTTGGCCCCTCAACAATCTGAGGGACCATGAACCGGCCCTCCATTTAAAAAGTTTGAGGACCCCTGGTATATAGAGTTAATTTCAGGCCAGGTTTTGGTACTGAATCTTGATTGTGCATGTGGACAATCTATGCCACGATAATGGCTTAGGCAGCGTGACTCTGCAAATTCTAAGATTCTTAGTGTATTATCATGATATCAAATATGGTATGCTTCTGGATAGGTTCTGTGAGTTGGAGGGCAGAGATCCAATGTTGCAGTCATTCTGCTCCTACTTTGCCAATCCCAGAAAATTATGTTGAGAGATTATAGCTTGACCCTATATCATCCATGCTGATGACAAGGGCATAGGGCTTTATTGGTAGCCAGCTGGCTATCATCTGTAGAGCTATAATTTAGAATCACAGAATCATAGAATAATAGAATTGGAGGAGACCATGTGGGTTCTTGACAGATGGCCATCCAGCCTCTGTTTAAAAGCTTTCAAGGGAGGAGCTTCCATTACACTCTGAGGAAGAGAGTTCTGAAGTGAATAGTTCTCACAGTCAGGAAGTTCTTCCTATTGTTCAGGTGGAATCTCATTTCCTCTCATTTGAACCCATTGCTCCATTGAGTCCTAGTTTTCAGGGCAGCAGAAAACAAGCCTGCTCCCTCTTATGGCATCATTTCACATATTTATACATGGCTATTGTGTATCTTCTCAATTTCTCTTCTGCAGGCTAAACATGCTCGGTTCTTTAAGACGATTCTCATAGGGCATGGTCTCCAGACCGTTGATCATTTTAACTTGTCAATATATTTTTTGAACTGTGGTGCCCAGAATTGGACACAGTATTCCAGGTGAGGTCTAACTAAAATTGAATAGATGGTTACCATGACTTCCCTCGATATATTCTTTTTGATGCAGCCCAAAATCCCATTGGCTTTTTAGCTGCTGCATTACACAGTTGGCTCATGTTCAACTTGTTGTCCACAAAGACTTCAAGATTTTTTTCCGCATGGACTGTTGTCGATCTAGGCATCACCCATTCTGTATCTCTGCATTTCATTTTTTTTTTCTGCCTAAGTATAGTATCTAAGTATAGGAGCCCCGGTGGCGAAGTGCGTTAAAGCACTGAGCTGGAGACTGAAAGGTTCCAGGTTCAAACCCCGGGAGCGGCATGAGCGGCCGCTGTTAGCTCCAGCTCCTACCAACCAAGCAGTTCAAAAACATGGCAATGTGAGTAGATCAATAGGTACCACTCCGGCGGGAAGGTAACGGCGCTCCATGCAGTCATGCCGGCCACATGACCTTGGAGGTGTCTACGGACAACACCGGCTCTTCGGCTTAGAAATGGAGATGAGCACCAACCCCCAGAGTCAGACATGACTGGACTTAACGTCAGAGAAAACCTTTACCTTATAGTATCTTACACATGTCCTTGCTGAAATTCATGTTGTTAGTTTTGGCCCAGCTCTCTAATCTGTTAAAGTTTTGGAATTCTGATCCTGTCCTCTGGAGTATTATTAGCTTGCCCTTCTCATTTGGTGTCACCATCTGCAAAGTTGATAAACACGCCCTCTAAACCTCCATCATATTTATAAATAAATGATTTAAAAACAGAAAGTAAATGAAAAAAATAATGGCTTAGATGCTAAGATACGTTAATTAGAAATTCACAACAACAAAAAAAAGTTTCTACAGTCTTCTTCCTACTAGCACCCCACATCCCCAAAGCCTCTCTGGGTAGCTAAGAGCCAGAGGTCTGAAGGAAAGTGAGATGAGGCACATAAAACTGCTGAAGGAGTAAGATGACCATCACAAAATGGGAAATTGACACCCCATGTTTTGCCAGTTTCTCCTCTTTCACAAATCCCCATCCCACATCTCATATCCCCTCCCCAGCCTCCAGAGGCACTTTTCAGAGGGTGAAGGCAGCTGCATGTAGAATCAAGATGTAAGGAATTTTTCTTCTGACATGGTCCTTAATAATGTGTCTTCAGTAAATACAAAACATTGGGCTAGACCCCAGAATACTGTCAGTTGTTCTTTTCTTTTTTAAAAAAACTTTATTTATAGTTTTAAGTAGATACATTAAAAGTGGGGGAACGTTTTGGTTGATAGAAAAGTAGGAAACTGAGTTATTTAGAAAGATACGAGGGTAAAAAGGAAGAAATAAAATTGTCAAAAAAAAACTTTAAAAAAGGGGTTATTGACTTCGATCCATCTCCATATTGTCTTCAATCCAATCCTGGATCTCCTCCGTTTACTATCATTCCTTACTTATGTTTTAGCTTCTCTAAATTCATGTCTTTCTTGTTACTCTTATCGTCGTCTAGATGTTCTTGAATTATATTATAGTGAATTTCTTTTCTTTACTAATAAAGTCTAGAAGTGGTTGCCAGTCAGTACATTTCTTTGGTAAACCCTGTTGTTTCTTTATTAGATATGTTAATCTGTCCATATTCTTAATTTCCATTAATTTTATTAACCATTGGTCTACGTTTGGTACATCTTCTTGTCTCCAATTTTTCGCATATATAATCCTTGCTGCAGTTGTCATATAATTAAGTAGGAGTTCGTCATTTTCTGTTAATTTTATGTCTGTTATTTCAGGAGTATATGCTCTGGTCTCATTTGGTATTTAAGGTTCAAAATTATTTGAGCCAACTCATGAATTTCTTTCCAATATTTTTTAGCTTTTTCACATGTCCACCACATGTGGAAAAAGGATCCTTGCTCTTTCCTACATTTCCAACAGGCAGTTTCTAAAGATTTATTTATGTAACCTAATTTTTTTTGGTGTTATATATGTCAGTGGTTCTTTAAGCAAATCTCTTATTTGGAGCAACAGTGGAGTGCACATTAATAGTTCAGTCCTTTTAATGAAGTAGTTGTGTTCCTAGACAGACTATTTGGTACCAAAGACAGGAACAATATGTAAAGATTTTAGATACTTTCCTACGCTACAAAAAAGAACAGCCATTCAACATATTTCAAAACTAATAATAGGCACGTGTGAAATCAAACAACCAGGGAACGGAGGCATTCACGTTACAGAAGCACAGTTATTCCAGTTTGACTGCCATGATTCCATCCCATGGAATCCTAAAATTGGCAGTTTATAAAGAAGAATGTAGAATTCCCAGCCAGGAAGATCCAGGGCCTCAACCCCACAAACCCTAAGATTCCAAAAGAGAGTAGAATCATGAATCCATTGTTTCCTAACTCAACCTTTATTGAAGGTACACTGCTGCAATCTGACAAAGAAAAGCTGTATTTCTTCACACTCCTTCACTAACCACATAATGCTGGTGATATTAAAAGCTTACAGCTACGAAAAGAGAATGTTTTATTGTCTTACTGTGTTTCATTTTTTTTTGTATATTGTTCAATGTATTTATGCTGTTGTTTTTTTTAAATTGTGCTAGTCGGGCCTTGCCCCATGTGAGCCGCCCTGAGTCCCCGTGGGGAGATGGTGGCGGGGTATAAATAAAGTTTATTAGTGGACATAAAAAGCTTTTTAAAAGGGATATTTTGTCAGAGGTATCTATTCTAACTAAGGTACCCACAAATTCATTTCCACTGAATGCAGAGAGATCTTGTATCACCTTTGGGACAAACTGAAAGACGGATGTTGGGAGCATAGGTTGTTGTTGTCTTAAGTCTATTTCACCTTTTCATCAGATGCATGGGGTGTCTATGAACTTTTTTTCTCTTGATTAATGTATTCATTTCTTTTTCTCAATTAGTCTCATTAGAGATCCTTTTGCATATTGATCTAATAACATGGCTATGTCTCTTAATTAATTTCCACTGGCAATTATCAGCATGTGAAAAGTAAGTTTCGCAGTGTCTTTGTAACTGTTTAGTTTTAAAATGTCTCTTATTGTTTTAACTCCACTTGCCTCACTGCCAGCAGAACCTCTGAAGATGCCAGCCACAGATGCAGGTGAAACGTTGGGAGAGAACGCTACTGGAACATGGCCATATCGCCCGGGGGGGAAAATCATAGCAACCCAGTGATTGTCATTTTAATGTCCAATATTATAGTTGACCTTTATCTGAATTGAAATGTGTAATGAAGTCTCTCTGCTCCATCCAGTACAGAGAGAGCAAAGGTGCTGAATAACAGCTGCCTGATACTGAGTTAGGTTTTTTGTTTTTGCTTTAAACCAATGCATCAATATTTTCTTCTGCAGGTTGAAGTTTCAGCTTGCCTTGTTTCAGAGGTATAAACAGTTCCCAAGAGAGTAGTTTCGTTGACTAATTTAGCTCTCACCAGGGCAATATTATTGGTCAAGGTCTCATTTTGAGGAACCGAAACCCAAAGCTGCATCACACCTGGAGGCCTTGTGTGAGCGACAAACAACTCTGTGCGACATCGAAGGTGTTTTCCATCTCAGAAAAGGCGTGGAGGATGACTGATGCTCAAGAAGCAGAAATAGCAGCCAACAAAAGCAACGTTTCAACATGTTCATGTTTTACTGTTTAAATTTTATTCTGCATAAACCGATCAAATGATATATAGCAGAATTTAAATCTTTAAATAAATAACTATGTTCAAGGTAATGTAAATAAATTATATCTTAGGAAGATGACACTGAACCACTACATAAATGACATGACTCTCATAATGTCCAAGGGTGCATCTACACTGTAAAATGTGACCCCAGTTTAACTGCCATGGCTCAATGATATAGAACCATGGAGTTTATAGGTGTTTAAGGTCTTTGCCTAACAAAAAAAACCTGGTGCCTCAGCAAACTGCAAATCCCAGGAGTGTCAAATTTATTGATTACACAGTCCATACACAGCAAGATTTAAGCATTTAAGATGACCTATGGAGGTGGACCTGGGAACCTGGGCTTGTATAACTACATAGGAAGAACCAGATTTGACTCCATGAGCACCAATATCACTGTTGTTGTGTACCTTCAAGATAGCTCTGATTTTTGGTAACACTATCAGGGGTGGGTGGGTTGACAAGATTTATTTGGAGAAGGTTTGCCATTGCTTTCCTTTTGGGCTTAGAATGTGTTACTTGTCCCAGGTCTCTTTCTTTTACACACACACATTGATAAAGATTTACAAACTGTAAGTAGTTATTGGATCTTGGGCTATATCATGTTCCTCCGGTGGCAAATCGTGTAGGGTGCAGACCAATATTCACCTTTCTTAGGCTTGTGCAATTCAGCTGGAGGACAATCCATTTTGCGTATCTAAATTTTGTTGGGCATCCAGATCCATTTTCGGGAGCCTCCCGAAAATCGGCTATTGGAAATATCGGTTTTCAGCTAGGCAGCCAAAAAATCCGGGACGGTCTGGCCAATTGGTGACAATGGGGAACTTACAAGGCTCCTCTTTCTGTTCCTGGGACCCTTTCCTTTCTTGCCTTCAGAAGGAGTCTGGGTTTGAGCAACGGGGTTAAGGAAGCACCCTTCCTGGGGCTCTTTCCTTTCTTGCCTGGGTTTCAGTGCCGCAAACTCCCAAATAGAAGGAAAGAAGCTGTGCCCAACAGCCATGTGGGCCGTTTCAGGCAAAAAAAAACCATAGTGGCCAAGCCCTTGCCGTTATGGCTGTCCAAACAAGCTGAACAAGCCAGATTGGCTAAAGAGAACCGACCAGCCTGAATGTTTGCACAAGCCTTTCCCTATGCATCTCATAGATTTTATGTTTCAAAAGAGCTGTATAGTTTAGCTGTATAGTATTAGTCACTATGAGAAACTCTTAAACTGAGAGTTTAATATAAACGTATTTCTTTCTGAAGGTAATTATGATGTTGTGTTACTGAAATAAGGACAAAAAGAATAACAATTGGCTTTCTTTTCTAACAATCAATTGGTATTATATTTATCGTGTCAGAAGCAAATTGAGAATACAATTATAATGTATTAAAAAACCACAAACAAAGATAAAAACTTGGCATTATACTAAATGTCCTTTGACCAGAAGCTGACCACTTTGAGTGCCTCTGGTGTCGCTATAAGAAGGTCCTCCATTGTGCATGTGGCGGGGCTCAGACTCCATTGTAGTAAGTGGTCTATGGTTTGTTCTTCTCCACACTTGCATATTATGGACTTCACTTTGTCTCCCCATTTCTTAAGACTGGCTCTGTATCTCGAGCGCAGTGTTCAGTGCTTTCCAAGTCGCCCAGTCTTCTGGGTGCCCAGGAGGGAGTTTCTCATCCGGTATTGGCCACTGATTGAGGTTCCAGGTTTTAGCCTGCCAGTTTTGGACTCTCGCTTGCTGAGGTGTTCCTGCGAGTGTCTCTGTAGATCTTAGAAAGCTGTTTCTTGATTTAAGGCATTAGTTTGCTGGCTGATATCCAAACAGAGGATGGGCTGGAGATGTCACTACCTTGGTCCTTTCATTACAGACTGCTACTTCCCGACAGATGTCAGGTGGTGCACTACTGGCTAAGCAATATAATTTCTTTAGCCGTGTTGGGCACAGACATCCTGTGATAATGCTACATGTCTCATTAAGAGCCACATCCACTGTTTTAACATGTTGAGATGTGTTCCACACTGGGCATGCATACTCAGCAGCAGAGTAGCAAAGCTCAGGGGCAGATGTCTTCACTATGTCTGGTTGTGATCCCCAGGTTGTGCCAGTCAGCTTTCGTATGATATTATTTCTGGCACCCACTTTTTGCTTGATAGTCAAGCAATGTTTCTTGTAAGTTAAAGCACAGTCCAGGGTAGCTCCCAGATATTTTGGTGTGCTGCAATGCTCCAGTGGGATTCCTTCCCAGGTAATCCTCAGAGCTCAAAATGCTTGCCTGTTCTTAAGGTGAAAAGCACATGAGACATGAGAGAAGTCTCCCTGCAGGATGGTAATACATCCAGGAGTCCCCTGGACAACCTCTTTGTAGACAGCCAATTCTCTCACACCATAAGCGACTGGCAGTATGCAATCAATTGGTGGGTTTTAGTGATTATTCTGTAAATTCCTTACAGAAAATCAAAAAATATAGGCTCAGGGACAAACAATGGAAATATTAACGGTGCTCATCAAATAATCACATGACAAGACACTGTGTTAATCAATGTCCTATCTTGGAAAAATATACAGTAGAGTCTCACTTATCCAACATAAACGGGCTGGCAGAACGTTGGATAAGCGAATATGTTGGATAATAAGGAGAGATTAAGGAGAAGCCTATTAAACATCAAATTAAGTTATGATTTTACAAATTAAGCACCAAAACATCATGTTATACAACAAATCTGGCAGAAAAAGTAGTTCAATACGCAGTAATGCTACGTAGTAATTACTGTATTTACGAATTTTGCACCAAAATATCATGATATATTGAAAACATTGACTACAAAAATGCGTTGGATAATCCAGAACGTTGGATAAGCGAGTGTTGGATAAGTGAGACTCTACTGTATATTTTTACAAGGATTTTGAGAATCCCAGGCTAGCTTCTAGGACTTGTAGTCTAAAAAGTGACTTTTTATTGCTTTGCCAAGGCAAAATCAGAAGTTGTAGAGAGATGAAGTGACAACTTAAACACAGATAATGAGGCAAAAATACCAGTTTTTACTGGTATCTATTCTAAGATTGTTTTTTTCCCCTTCTGACCTTGGTTTCAAATGTATGCAGACTACTCACTGACATAATAAACAAATCTCATAGAATTTAGAAATATATATCCTGTGGAAGATATTATGTTTAAGACAGTAGAACAATTGATGAGAGAGAACTAAGATCAGAAGTGCCCCATAATATTCTGCTACACTTTGAAATAATTTCTCTAGGGGAGAAAGTCAGGATATAAAATTCAATAAGTAAATCCAAATTTCTCCATACGTAATAACAATGAAAATATATGTATGTGTGTGTGTGACTGGGGTGTCCACTTACACAGATAAATTCTCACTTCCACAAATGGCTACAGCTCCCATAGCTCAAGAGACATCAATGGCCCTCCCTCCAATGACATTGCAGGTTATGGAGAGCTCCCTGAACATGTACAAGAGCCCTGCCAATGTCCTCCACAAACATCATACTGCCCACCATTGAAGTGAAGGTTTTCATACGGAACAATTTCCTATATTTTCTATTTTTCCTCCACCACAGACATCCCAATGTTTCTTACTCTCTCCATTGGTGTGGAATTTGCACGGCACTGCCCACTGCATCTCCCGTTACCCTTGCCTATTATTTTCTAAGGCATAAAGCAAACAGAGGAACTGATCAGCCACCAAACATACTAGAGAGATATGGGGAGAATTCACCATGATTTATTAGAGTTGTAGGTCCTGGGATATATAGTTCACTTGCAATCTAAGAGCATTGAACTCCACCAACAATGGACCTGGAACTAACTTGACACACAGAACCCCAATGACCAACAAAAAATACTGGAGGTCTTTGGAGGAATTTATAGGAGTTGTAGTTCACCTACATCCAAAGCACACTGTGAATCCAAACAACGATGGATCTGGACCAAACTTGGTATGCATATCCGATATGCCCAAATCTGAATACTGGTGGGTTTTGAGAGGAATTGGCCTGGACATTTTAGAGTTGCAAGTACTGGGATTTATAGTTCACCTGCAATCAATGAACACTCTGAACTTCACCAAAGATGGAATTGGACCAAATGTGGCACACAGAGCCCCCATGACCAGAAAAAAAATACTGGAGGCCTTTGGGGAAAATTACCTTGATTTGGGGGAGTTGAAGTTCACCTACATCCAGAGAGCACTGTGAACTCAAACACTGATGGATCTGGACACACATACCTGATATGCCGAAATGTGATTACTGGAAGGGTTTGGGGAGAACTGACCTTACTTTCTGGGAGTTGTAGTTCACCCTCAAACAGAAAAACTGTGACCTCCACCGATGATGGACCGGGACCAAACTTGGCACACAGAACCCTCATGACTAATTCAACCTACTGGAAGGATTTGAGAGGACTGATTCACCATAGTGGGAGTTGTAGTTTACCCCACAGCCAGAGAGCACACTGAACCTCACCAATGATCCATCTAAGAGCAAACTTACTTAACATAAGAAACTTTAAGTACAGATTGAGTTTCTCAGGGTTAACTTGCCATGATGTAGGTTGTAGTTAATCCACAACCATATGCATTTTGTACAATTAAAAATTGATTTTTTCAAATAACCTGTGGAACGCCAGGTACTAAAGCTAGTAAATAATAAATAATGCATTGCTCAGCAGCTCTTAGAAATCTTTCTCTTGGTGTGTAATTTTGGGGGAGTAAATGCATGTTCATATTAGAAATCAGTAGCTTCTCCCTTTCAGGGGAAGCTGAGAATTTGTGTATGGGAAGCATGCTGCCATGATGCATTGTGTCACTTAGCCGGCTCGTACTTTTTGACTGCACACATTTTAGATTTTTCGTATCACAAACACCAACATGTTTAGATCTACAAATCACCAACAGCCTTCAGCATTACTACTCATATAATCAAGCCACAAAATGATGATAGTTTGGTAAAAATGATAGCCTTTTGTCATATTCTTTTTTTAAGAAAATGTATAACATACTGCATATGTTAGCGATGTTGCACTAAAAACGATCTCACTCCCTCTGAGACACCTCTGTTGTTTTCTCACACAATAACCCTTGATTAAAATATAGAAGTTGAAAATATTTGTACCTTGGATCCTGTTGGGGAGCACCTTTCATAAATGTATAGGATTTCAGAAATTATTAATCATCCCCACGGCTGCTATTAACCACACACATACTTTCCTCCAGTTAATTTTCCTTCCTTATGATGAAAAAAAAATCTGACTTTTTAAACAGTGCTTTTCAATAGGAATTAGTAGTGTTTTTCAATAGGAATTAGGAAGGAAAATATTGTCAACATTGAGTGCACACTTCAGATCACTTTGCAGGGTCATCCCATTTAACAACAGTGTCGGGAAACTAATGATGACAAGTCTTATCTTTGCAGGAGAGGTTAGAGAGAAAGACTGTTAAGATAGATTCTTTCTAAGGAGAAAGGAGCCAACATGATAGTCTATTGAAGATCATGGGCTTCCTAATAAAATGCTAGTTTGGAGCCTCCTCTTGTGGCCATTCGCAGAAATTACAGGGATGTATTAAATGTAGTTTGGAGAGGGTCAGCAGAAAGGAAACCAGCTAACAGATTCACTACTTCCAACTGAAAAAATATCTGGGGGAAAAGTGTCTTTCTGTTGGAGATAGAAAGCCAACTTATCCATTCCTAGAATCAGAAGTTGTTAAAGTTTGCTCTGGAGTTTTTCCTGGATACAAATAGAACAGGCGTTTGTTGGGCAAACTAGAATTGTCATTTCACATAGCCAGGTTGACGCATTGGGAAATGCATTATTTGATTTATTTGTGCTTTTTTGCTATTAGAAAGAAGGGCGAAACATTTATAGAACTCCTGCCTCAGGTACTCCTTGCTTCCCCCCCCCCCCTTACAAAAAATAATTCAATAAACCTGGTGCCCTTTTACACAACACAATTGCAGCACTTTGATTTCACTTTAAGTGCCATGACAACTTCCTGTGGAATTCTAGTGTGTGTAGAGTAACTTTCCGACTACTGTAAGTCCTCGACTTTCTCTGGAGTTAGGCATAGGACCCCGTGTACATGGAAAAATTACAATTAAAATACTTGTTTATCTGAATAAACACTTCTCCGAGAATCTCTAGGGACCCCGGTGTGACTGCATGTTTAACTTCCACCAGAAGTTAAACATAGAATCACACTAGCACAGCGTTTCTCAACCTGGGGGTCGGGACCCCGGGGGGGGGGGGTCGCGAGGGGGGTTCAGAGGGGTCACCAAAAAACAGTATTTTCTGTTGGTCATAGGGTTCTGTGTGGGAAGTTTGGCCCAATTCAATCGTTGGTAGGGTTCAAGAGGCTCTTTGATTGTAGGTAAGCTATAAATCCCAGCAACTACAACTCTCAAATGTCAAGGTCTATTTTCCCCAAACTCCACCAGTGTTCAAATTTGGGCATATTGAGTATTCGTGCCAGGTTTGGTCCAGATCCATCATTGTTTCAGTCCACACTGCTCTCTGGATATAGGTGAACTACAACTCCCAAACTCAAGGTCAATGCCCACCAAACCCTTCCAGTATTTCCTGTTGGTCATGGAAGTTTTATGTGCCAAGTTAGGTTCAATTCCATCATTTGTGGAGTTCAGAATGATCTTTGATTGTAGGTGAACTAGAAATCCCAGTAACTACAACTCCCAAATGACAAAATAATCCCCCCAACCCTACCAGTATTCAAATTTGGACGTATCGGGTATCTGTGCCAAACTTGGCCCAGTGAATGAAAATACATCCTGCATATCAGATATTTACATTACAATTTATAACAGTAGCAAAATGACAGTTATGAAGTAGCAACAAAAATAATGTGATGGTTGGGGGTCAACCCAACATGAGCAACTGTATTAAGGGGTCGCGGCATTAGGAAGGTTGAGAACCAGTGCTCTAGCATGTTTACAAATATCTAGAGATGTATTCTCTCTAGGAATCTCTAGATCCTCCTGTGTAATTCTATGGGCATCTCCTGGTGGAAGCTGAACATAGAGTCACATGGGAGGACCTAGATATTCCATGAGGGAACCTATTCAATTAATTCATGAATAATCCATAAGTGAAACCCGCAAATGTGAAGAGCCAACTGTAATTGTAAATGGTAAGTGTGAGGATTTCAGAAGACATTACCATTGCTGTTAAAACAAATTTATTTATTTATTTATTTATTTATTTATTTATTGGAGCCCTTGATGGCGCAGTGGGTTAAACCCTTGTGCTGGCAGGATTGATGACTTGAAGTTTGAGTTGCTGACTTCAACTGGTTGCTGGTTCGAATCCAACCCAGGTAGAGCACGGATGAGCTCCCTATACTCTTGTTTTTCCAAAAATAAGACAGGGACTTATATTAATTTTTGCTCCAAAAGATGCTTTAAAACTTGTTTTCAGAGGCAGTCTTATTTTTCCAAATTGACTTTTTAAATGAACTATAAAAAGGTAAAGGTTTCCCCTGACGTTAAGTCCAGTCGTGACTGACTCTGGAGGTTGGTGCTCATCTCCATTTCTAAGCCAAAGAGCCAGCGTTGTCCATAGAAATCTCCAAGGTCATGTGGCCGGCATGACTGCATGAAGCACCGTTACCTTCCTGCCGGAGCAGTATCTATTGATCTACTCACATTGGCATGTTTTCGAACTGCTAGGTTGGCAGGAGCTGGGGCTAACAGCAGGCGTTCATTCCACTCCCAGGATTTGAACCTGGGACCTTTCGGTCTGCAAGTTCAGCAGCTCAGTGCTTTAACATGCTGCGCCACCACCAGGGCCCCCAAAATGAACTATATCTAGGGCTTATTTTTCAAATTGGGCTCATATTTCGAGCATCCCCAGAAATGCTGAAAAATTATTGTTTTCAGGGAAGGTCTTCCTTTTGGGGAAACAGAGTATCATTTCCAGCTCCAAGCGGGGACATGAGAGAAGCCTCCCACAAGGATGGTAAAAACATCAAAACATCCGGGTGTCCCCTGGGCAACGTCCTTGCAGATGGCCAATTCTCTCACTCCAGAAGCGACTTGCAGTTTCTGGAGTCACTCCTGACACAAAAAAGTGCTCAGACCTCTCACCTCCTTTTCGCTGTTCAACCATAAATGTGTTCTACCATTGTATCAAGTTTCACCCCAATAGCTGTAAAAATGAGGGAGAAAGGAGCCCCTGAAGTTTCCCCACTTGGGCAATTATTGTAACAAAAAAGTAACAAAATTTCATTATAGTAATGAAATTTTCACTAATGACACTTTAGAAATACTGCCGCCCCCCAGTTTTGTAATGACTTTTGAAACTTTTTTTAATCGATCGCACATGCCTAGTGTACATTGCACAATAGACTGAGATGAACAGCACTAACAGACACAGACACTGGTTGTTTTAAAAATGGTTACAGATGAAAGCAATTCTGAAGACAAAACTCAAGGATGTAGAAGACAAGTCAGAGAATCAGCAACAGGATGGTCAAGAGTGAAACGCCCATGATTCTGCACCAGACCAGGTTTGATTCAGGATGCCATAAAAAAGATTTTCAAGTATGGATAATCTCCCGAGGTAGTGAACTAGGAAACAGTAAAGCTTGGGGATAAACAATTGCATCTGTATCCACATCCAATCAGCTCTAAATACCAAGAACTGGGAGGTCCTGGCACTCAAGCGTTGTAACTGGGAGTCAGCTGTCACACAACAATGTTATGGATTTTGAAGAGGCACAAATGTGGGACAAAAGGAAGAAACACGCAAGACGAAGACATATTAAGCAAATCCTCGTCGTGACTACCTTCCGCTTGGAAATGTATGTCCTCATCGTGTGGATCCAGAATAGGTCTTCACATTAATTTATGGATCTCTTCCTCTGGAGGACAGTCATACTTGTCATGGTTTGCAAAGATACTATATGTGTGTTAACTGGAAAATCAAATGCATGAAGCTGATGGGCTGAGTTTGCAAGAACCTGGGAATCGGTTTGCAACTGTTGCTGTCCTGCTGCCGGATAATGGTTTGAACAGGTTTCCCTCTGTGTGTGTGTGTGAATTTACTGAGTACTGGCTGGAAAGAAGATGGCTCTGTACTCAGAGAGGCCTGACTATTTCTGAGGCCTTGTTTGCTATTGATCTTCACTGAAGCAGATTTACGGACTAAGAAAGGACTGCTTATGACTGCTGATTTCTGTAAGCCATCAAAAGGACTATTGTAAATACCACTGTTGTGTTGAATTCTTGGACGTAGTAAAAGTTCCTGTGTTATTTCTTCTGCAAAGCTGAGTGGTGCATCATTCTGCAGGGTGACTCTGGGTTCATGGGCACATGTAAGAGCTTCTATCTATCATCCACAATCCCTAACAATACTCAGCCACAAGTTATTATCCATGATGATATCCATTCATTCTTTATGGCAGTGCTTCTTAAATTATCTGATGTGGTAGACCAGTTTTCATCCCACAATGTGTCCGATGGGGAAAAACTTCTTTATTTTCTGGAAACCCACCACAGACTGGCAGCCAACAGCTTACAATTCAGTATCAGTCCATGAACCTCTATTCTGAGCAACACTGCTTCAAGCAACAAGTGGCCTTCTAAAAGCATCTGGCTGGTGTTGACACAGGCTAATGGATGACACAGACCACTGGGATGATTTGGCAAGGCAGGTTTTGTTTTATTTAGTTAACCAGAAAGGCATATGACCACAAAACAGAGAAACATAAAGCTGACATTGCAGCTTTTATTTCAGAGCCTAAAACAGACAACATGAAGGCTCTTGTTTCTGACATACAGTACCATGCAAAGCACTCTGAAATGGAAACAACAGATTTAACAAGTGCCTTGCTCTTGCTACATTAGAACAATCTATCCAGGAACTTCAGTTCTTGTTTGAATCAAATACAATAGATTGGGAATCGCCAGCATACAAGGAATCAGCAACTTGCCATGTTAAATATGACCAAACCAGTTCAGTCTGTCTAGGTGATTCAACTAAAATTGAGCAAATACCGTACAACCGAAATATTTCCCTTCCTTTAAAAGACAGAAACACTTTTAAAGTCAGGTATGAATTCTGATTAATTCAGGCATTGTGTGCAATTGATTGGAGACTTTGGTAGGGCTTCTCCCATGCCACTTTGGAATATTTAAAAGTGTGGCTCATGCATATTGAGCTGTGCACAATGGTTCATCCAATGTCAATGTTGACTAGGACCAGAGACACTACTTTAAGGTGCAAGGCATGGTGATCCCTTTCTTTCAAACATTACCCATACAATGTGTGAATATCAATAATGCTGTGGGAAATTACGAGTTGCTTCTAAACAAAACTTAAAAGGCCGTTCCCATTCTGAGGCCAACTGCATAAATAGCAGCTGCATTATAATGTGACACTAACTAGACATTCTTTGTCATTATAAACATTTATGGTAAAATCATTAAAAGGCATAAATTATAGAACCAAAAAGATTCCAATAAGGCATCTGTGATTCCCAGCTGGATGCATGTCTTGCAAAAAATGTATCCTAATCAATAGTCCCAACTAGAAATGGCACACAGAATCAGTTGTACGTAAATCCAATTGCTTCCGTGAATCTAGTTGGGATTACCAATAGGATTCAGGCCACTATCTTTCTCCCACCAAGCAACCAGTTGGTTCAAGTATTGTGTAAAACATCCTTTTTGGTAAATGTTTTGTATAAAAACCCAAGTGAAAAGAGATTAAAATAGTGATTGATCACTTAAAAAAATTACATGAAAAAAGTAAAAAAATAGATTTTAAGACAACATTCACTTTCAGTATTTGTGAAATCTGCGGGACCTTCCGCTTCATACATCTAGATCCGGACAGATGTGTTTTAAGGCAAGATGTCAAGTTGGCACCATGAGGATAAACTGTAACAGGCTGAAGGCAGCGTAGATATGCAGAGGCTGAATGGCAGTCAGTGGACTCTCTTATCGCGCACACTGACAGAGCCGTCTTCCATGCCAAAGTAAACACGCTCCGCCATATTGATAAAAAGGCCAGTTTCTACCACTCCTGGAACAGAGACACCAAAGTTAAACCTCGATCCTATCCAAACCTTTTATATGAAGCAGAGCTGGCCTCTCTTATGGAGCTAATATAAAATCAATAGTTCAGATGTTAAGAGCTTTCAGAAGGAGAAAACTACTAATTTCTCCTGAGAGAAATTAGATTAGCCCCCCCCCCCCCCCCAACCCTGGCCACATTCTGTAAACATCTGAAAACCTGGCTATTTTAATTCCTTTTCTTCCAATCTATTCTGACTTGTGGCAACTCTTTAGAGTTAGGGCTTATGGAAACCATTAGTCAGCATGGCTGGGAAGGTTTAAAAGTAAGGCTTTTGTGTCTCTCTGGAAACAAGTTATGTTGCAGAAGCAGACGAGCAGGTGGACATTTTTATTCTACAGGCCATACAAATGCAAGATTACTCTCCAAGTTGCCATTTCTTCATAGTCAGCTGTCAGTAATCATGTCTCATCAATTTCCAAAGTAATAATGAATAAACAAATATTTAAAAAAACAGGCATCCCTTCCCATCTTTGAATACAAGTCCACATGTAATTAAAAAGAAGGGGAAAGGAGGACCAATGGGACTTTTCAACTTGCCTGTTGCTCTTCAAACTTCCTGCTTTGAAGAAAACAACAAAGTGAAACCCTACTGCCACCTGCTGGGTCTTTTTATATTAGCAAATGCAGTACAGGCAGTCCCCAGGTTACGAACAAGGTAAGTGGGTTTGTTCTTAAGCTGAATTTATATGCAAGTCGGAACACACACATTTTTAAGTGTAACTCCAGCCAATATATATTTAAAAGTTTTGGATAGCCTAGGGATGCTGTGTCCCTGTTCAAAAGATTTCACCTCACTTTCTGTCTCCGTGATAATTGGATTTTGAAAATTTTGAGTTGTCATAGAAACAAAGATTGGTGATAAAGCTTTAATGGAGACACTTTTCCCCCATGATAACTCTTCCAGGAGTGAATTTCCCTTCGTGGGGGTAGATTTCATCTCACTTCTTCTTGTCTCATGCCCGTTTGTAACTAGGAGTTTGTCACTATCATGGGACAAGGTCTCCACCAAAGATTTATTACCCACTCTTATTTCCACAACAACTCAACATTTTCACAATCTAATTGTACCTGTTCCAACTTACATACAAATTCAACTTAAGAGCAAACCTATAAAGCCTATCTTGTTAATAACCCCAGGGGCTGCTTGCAATATGCCAATCTCTCCCAACAAGTATATGCTTCTTTTGGAAGGTAACTGATAAACACAGACAAAAGATAAGATAGCATGCAGACATTACCTGGTATCATCTTGATTGCCATGTTTACTTCTTTCCAGTTATGAACTTTGTCAAATTTCCAGTCTAGTAAGAAGTTCCCATTGTCTGTCACCACTGGGCCCTAATAAGCAAAAGAAGTCCTATTTTGTACATTTTATGCTTTAAAACTGTAACTCCAATTAGAGTCACACACTTACTTTCAAGCAAGAACTGACCAAAATCTAACCCCATCTCACTGCCATAGCTATAAACACCATTCTGGATTTAAGGGCGAAAATCAACCAGTATTCACATTTTCTAATGCCTTTATCATCACATACACACATTTTGTGTGTGTATCCTCAAGTGATGCCAAACTGATTAAACACAGCAACAACTGGAGTCATTTCGTGAAAACTATTTAGTACAACACATGGCAAGTTGGCAACTGGTGTGAAAAGATTACTTTGGTTTGTTTGTATTAGGCAAACAAAGAGAAAGTGATTTATTAGCATACACCAAGGCCCTGCTAAAGTAATCTACAGGCATATATTACACATCTTGCCGCCTTGGTTTTTAGGTCTGTTCATAGGGTTATTTGGGGCACTGAATCATAAAACTGCATTGAATAAACCGTATCAGCTCTAGTTTCTTAGATATAGTTATCATGATTTTGTATGGGGGAGCGGATGGTGACTGGTAGATGGCAAATGTTCTGTATCCCAAAAGCTAGAGATGATAGGGAAAACTGGCATCATATGCCCAAAATGTGTGTTGGCCACTGTTACCATTCTGGTAAGAGATATATAAATAGTCACTGTTTACCTTGAGCTGTACATAAAGCTGCTTCAGACTGTATTTCTACCAAAACTTATGCATGAGGTAGTCAGTAAGATACTAGAAGATTCTTTGTTGCCTTTACTATAGAAGAATCTCTCGGCAAACCACTTATTTTACACCAGCTCCTGTTCAAGTTATTTTGAGGAGAAGTAATGGCAACTGGTAGTTGCCGTAAGATGCTCTGGGAGCAATAGGTTCAATCTCCACATTCAGTGGTATAGCTTCAACAAAGAGGCCAACATTTCACCACCTATAAATGGAGTGGAGTGGGTCATCTCACCTGTAGTTAGTAATAGCACTTTGTATTAAGCCAGTGCAGCATTTCAAAGCTCAGTGCCAAAATTTGGTAAAATCACAGGAATTTATTAAATTTGCATCTTATTCAGACAGTGAACACAGTTCTCATTTCTATTTCCACAATAGGCTCTTGAGCTTGATGATGTGATAAGTATATGTGGATTGATTGGATGATATGGTATGAAAGATGTATGACTGGATTCTGGCTGGATATGAAAACACCACCCTAAGAAGAATGGCATTATGGAAAACTGCAAAAGGCTGATGAAGAAAAACGACTAAACTGCAAACTGCTAACCTAACCAGAGATCATGATTAACTCTTGGTTGAAAACAGCATGTTTACACAGTCAAAGACAGAGATTCTTTCAGTTAAGGAAGGAAAAAATGCTCCTTACTTAAGAAGGAAAACTAACATCCATTAAAGACGACAACATCTGTCAGGAACTGATGGAGTCAAGCATGTTTTAGATCCGTGGTTTTCAATCTGTGGGCCGCAGCCCAGTAGTGGGCCACGAGGTTGAAAATCTGATTCACAAACCTTGTTCCTCTTTATTTATTTCCACTCCTTTCCGCAGAGCTGACCATGGCATTGGATAGACCACATCAGCTCTAGATTATTAAATATGGTTTTCTATGGGTGAGCAGATGGCGACTACTGGATGGCATATGTACTGTATCAGAAACTAGACCTGATGTGGTCTATACAATGCAATTTTCTGAATCAGAACCGCAAATAACCAAACTGAATCTAAAGTTGCCAAAAAACTGATTTGTAACCCTTTTGGTACTAATGTTGAAGAGTGGTCCCTGGTCAAGTGGGCCCTGGTCAAAAAAAGGTTGGGAACCACTGTTTTAGATGGGAAAACACCCTGCCAGTCATTTATAACTTCTTGAACAACATCAGCAAGAAATTTGCTTTATATAAGAGACTTTCTTATTTTCCAAACATGTGGTAGACACCAGAGTTTGTACAACCACCTCTTTCTCCAAGGGATGGAGAAAGGTGGTGTATGCAGCAAAATGGCAGATTTGCAGATTATCAGACCAGATAATTCACATTATCTGCTTTGAACTGGATTATATGAGTCTACATTGCCATACAATCCAGTTCAAAGCAGATAATCTGGATTTTATATGGAAATGTAGAAGGGGCCTTAGTCAACTTTATGCACAAACTGGGATTTGAACCTTGGTTTCCTAGGCCTAATCCAACCACAACTCCATGCCACACAGGCAAATAGCTTTTACGAGTCTGAAAGATATGCAGCAAAGCTTGAGAAGTAGCTGTTTTGCAGAATGAGTCAAGGATAAACAATTAGAAAGGCTCCCTCCTGTGGCACTTCCTGGAATAAAGCCCATTTTGTAATTTCAACACTGCCAGTTTAGTCTATTAACAGCCAAACTGTTCCAACACATATATCTTTTGGCTTATCAATCTTCTTCTTTAGAGGATACGGAGAAGTTTCAAAAATTGGGGATTTTCTCCATTGCCACACTGTGTACTTACTGCTTTATTGACAGCCATCCTTAGTTCTGCAACGCCTCCAAACCTCTTGGCCAAAGCCCTGGTGATCGGCACATAGGCCATCGGGATGACTTCAATTGGAATTCCTTTCTTCCATTGCTCTCCAAGGTGTTCAGACTTTTTTCTAAAGAAATGTGGTTTTCAAAAACATATTAACATTATAGCAAGTACACCCACGATTACCTAAATCTAACAGTTTGATGTGCAAGAAGTGTGCAAGGCAGTAAAGACTTCAAAAAGGTTTATGCAGAAGTCTGTGTTCAGTTTCTTTGCGGGAGAGCATCGGGTAACGGGGAGGTAGGAGCAATGTGTGTGGGAAGAATTGCCACTGTTCCTGTGCCACACATTCCTTACCACTTGTTTTACAGAATAAAAAAAAGAATAGATATGGAAAATACATGCAGTATGACTGAAGTGTGGGAAATGGGACAAAACAGGAATTGTGCCCTCTCTCATAAACATTGTTTTAGCATTGTAGTAAATTAAAACTTCAGGTAAGCATTCAGAAATGCAATAGAAGAATCCATAGAAAAGGAGAAAAAATACAAGGGAATACAAAAACAGTAAATGTAGGAGATAATGGTGTAGATAATTTCCAGTATCTCACTCTCTCCAATGTTATAAATTTGGGGACTGGTGGAAAATTCCATTGGGAAGGCGGAATTCTTATATGGACCAATGCCCTCAATTTGTCCTCTATGTAGCCAAACCCCATGTGTGACAAAGATGAAACCACAGCATAAATACTCTGTTCGTTCTTAAATTAACACATTTTACTATGCTGTTTTGCTCTGTCTGAAATCAAATGAACATTAATGGGAAACTTGAGTTTTTTCCAATTAGTAAAGGGAAAGGTTTTTCCTTGATATTAAATCTAGTCGTGTCTGACTCTGGGGTGTGGTGTTCACCTCCATTTCTTAACCGAAGAGCCAGTGTTGTCCATAGACACTTCCAAGGTCATGTGGCCGGCATGACTGCATGGAGCGCCGTTACCTTCCCGCCAGAGTGGTACCTATTGATCTACTCACATTTGCATGTTTTTGAATTGCTAGGTTGGCAAAAGCTAGGGCTAACAGCAGGAACTCACCCCGCTCCCCGGATTCAAACCACTAACCTTTCAGTCAGCAAGTTCAGCAACTCAGCGGTTTAATCTGCTGCAACACTGGGGGCTTATTTTTTTCCAACTACCTCTATCTATTTTTATCTATTCTGTGGAATCCATTCCAATTTGTTTCCATTCTTCTTAATTTTTGTGTGTGTGCCCTCAAACTGCCTGCCAATTTATAGTGATCACATGCATTTCATAGGATTTTCAAGGAATACTCAAGAGGTAGCTTTGCCAATTCCTTCCTCTTACATATACCCTACAGCACCTGGTATTCATTGGTGATCTGTCATCCAACTACTAACCAAAGCAGGCCCTACTTAGCTTTCAAGATCAAATGGCACCTTATGCCTTTCGGATTATTACCTGTAATCAGCAATAACTATGAAACTTTTTGCATAGCCAGCAACTATCTTCTCCTGGGTCAGGCAGCCCCTGATAAGAAAAAAGAGTAGAACAAACACTGCTTATATCCTATAGAAGTAAAAAAAAATCTACACAGGCTATGCACAGGATTGCAGCCAATATAACTAGGAATTGGAATGTTGTATTTTCCACTGGATTTGCACATTACTGCTTCAGTCCTATAAGAGTACATAGGCAATAGTATGTTATCGTTAATTTTTGGAACATCAAATATGGTATTATGAAGTCAATCTCTTTTATATACAACATTCAGAAACAAATCTTATCTCTATTACATGTAAATGTCTGCATTTACATAAATTAGAAGTGGGAGACATCAATTTCCTTTTAGTAAAAGAAAATTCCAAGGTCCAATATATTGACAGGATCTGTCTAATAGTTCAAAAACTCAGTCTTAAAGTTTCTTAGAAGACCGTTTGTTGCCCAAGAGGTTGTAAAAGTGTCCAAGAAGAGTTCTAAGGGGTCACTGAGGTTAACTACAAGGTATCCTGGGTAGTATTTCCTTGTTTCTGTGTTTGTTGTGGGTACTCATATTTTTATAATAGAACCAATTAGGAAATGACATTCATAACCCAGGAACAAAAATTACGTTACAAAGCTCACTCTCCCACTGTTTTTGTTCTGTATTTATTAATACAGGACACATGTTACAGAAGTAACATTCAAAGACAAAACAAAAATCTACCTTTAACACATTCTGTCAACAAATACAAACTTTCTTTCCTCTCTTTTCCAACTAAAGGCCCAAGTAACTTTGTCCTGTACTATCAGAGCTGTTTGCACCATCAGTTATTAGTGCAACTGCAATGCAAACCTGATTCTTCCTTTGATGCTCATACCTTGATGAAAACCATTACAGTATGGAATTAGTTATTTCTTACCCTCCTCCCTTGATAAGATTGAGGTCCATGTCAACTTCATCAGCTCCATCAATGGCAACATTCAGCTACACAAAAGGAAGAAGAGATTTATAGTATGTATATGCCAAAATCTTAGAAGAAAATACCTCCAGGATTGCAATTATAAACCTACTGAATGTAATGTTGCATTAGTATACTAAAAAGCAATAAAAAACAGGAAAGAAGTGTAAAACTTCATTAAGGCAATTTAACTGATGTTTTAAAAGCCGAGGGAGGGCATACCTTACACATTTGTGGCCTTGACTTTTACAGATTTCATTATTCATGGATTTGATGAAAATGTTATCTCTAAGAATCTTTATGTCTAAAAATCTTTCACCAGATGTTGACCATATGTCATGCTGGATGACCTAGCAATTTTTAGGGAGAACACCACTCTAGGGTCCTTTCTACACTGGCATATAATCCAGATTATCAAAGCCGTTAATCCAAATTATCTGCTTTGAATGGAATTATACGAGTCTACACTGTAATGTAATCCAGTTGAAAGCAGATAATCTGGATTTTATATGGTAGTGTAGAAGGGGCCTTAGAATTTCTAGACTCTACATGCAATTTTCTGGTCAACTTCCCGTAGAAGCTGAACATAAAGTGGTGGTGGTGGGCCTAAAGATTCCTAGAGAGATGTTTTCTCAGGTTTTAAAAAAAATTATTCACAGTTTTTCCACTTTTGCAGTGGTCCTGCATCCCTAGCCCCAGAAAATGTGGAAGGCTGATAGTTTTATTGGAGTTTATGTGATAAATATGATAAGTGGATTGAATGAAATTGTATGATTGGAGTATGGTTGAGTCCTATATAAAACTAAAGTAAAGTGCCTGATATACAGTCTCATTGAAAATGGAATAAAAGTATATTTTTAATATTTAAAAAGTATTCATGACATTTAGTTTTCTCTTTCGACCCATATCAAATTCATAACTGATCCTGGCAGGAATTCTGCATTTCTACCGCTCCACCCGACCCCACGGGAAATAGATTTGACAGGTCATCAGCATGCTGATGGCAACACACTCTAAATCACCAGGGAATGCCTCAAGGGATGGACAATTCCAATAGGAGTGACTAAAGGATCCTACTTCCCTGATGAATAAAGACAGTAGAGTTCCTCGGCCCCAGCACTACTGGTTGGAAGCATGGCCAGCGAGGGAAGGGAGCCTTTTGTTAAGGGAGCCTTTTGTTCCTTTCACACAGCAGGCTAGTTCTCTTCACATTAGGAAATTACTGTCACAACACACAAAAATTGGAATGCTACACATCTAATTTTAGCAAGATGGGACATGAATCCTGCAGAGGCAAGTTCTAATTCTCTAGTGCCGTCTATCACTCCTTCTGCACATGAGGTCCCTTTAAATCCGGCAAAGTTGTACATAAAAGCTCCTTCCAGAACTGAAGCCTTGTGCTGCAACTCTTTTTGACACAAGCAATAACAAAATCCAAGTGATTCAGAACAGCCATCTGATAGATATAAGTACACACAGGCCGAACTTGCAATTGATGGCAAGGCCACTGACAAGCCACTCAGAAATCTGTCCACTTGAAAGGCTCTAGTGTCTCAAGTTTGATCTCATTCACTGCGCACTGGCTATCTGAGTCAGTCTTCCAAAGGAAAGCCCAGCTATTGCAAAAGTGACATTTAAACTAATGCAGCATTGAACTTGGACTTTATAGCCCAAGGACACAGGGTTAAGGACTTCTGGAGAGGGAACCGTGGAATGGAAATAAAGCTCTTCATCTTCAGGTCAGCACAAGGCCAAGCAATTAATCCTGGGCTCTTAAGTAATTAACTGGGACTGCAGTTACGAGACTGTTTATCTTGATCATACCATACCTCTTCACCAGAACTGGCTCCCAAAATAACCTACAATTACCATCTTCAAAAAGACAGACTATTTTATGGATAAGTAGATTTACAGTATTTATGACAGGTTCTTCTTAGCAGGATGAAACAGCTTATCTTTTCCTGTGTTTAAATGCATTGAGATTGTTCGA
The DNA here is from genome assembly GCF_035594765.1 of Anolis carolinensis. Taxonomy (NCBI): domain Eukaryota; kingdom Metazoa; phylum Chordata; class Lepidosauria; order Squamata; family Anolidae; genus Anolis; species Anolis carolinensis. The sequence continues at coordinate 42,633,856 of NC_085846.1, forward strand.
AAGTAGTGGTTCTCAACCTGTGGGTCCCCAAGTTTTCAACTCCCAGAAATCCTAATAGCTGGTAAACTGGCTGGGATTTCTGGGAGTTGTAGTCCAAAACACCTGGAGACCCACAGGTTGAGAATCACTGTTCTAAAGCATCCATCCCCAACCAGAAGACTTAAGACTATTATTCCCTTTACATCAACCAGCAAGATGGTTTATAGTCCAACATATTGAGAGGCGGGGTTGGAGACACCTGTCCTATGGGCTTTCCTTAATATATTTCTTATGTCTGAAAAAGATTATTTCTGCATAAATTGTATTATGTAACCCGGCTCAATGGCACAACAGGATTTCCTGGCAAACTCTCCCTGTGCTTCATAAAAATAACTATGCAATTATCTGTCATCATAAACTCCGCAATGATTATTGTTCCAGGGGTTCAAACTGTTGAAGAAATTAAGTCGTGGAATTTGAGATCAGATTTTGGTATCAAAGGAGGACTTATTTATATGCACTGATATCATCCTATGTAAGTTCAAAATCAATGCTTTTATATGAAGATAACTCACTGAGGTAAGCACTTTAAGTTTTGGATACTAAAAGGATAAATGCAAACTTGATGTAAAGTATAACTCCTGTATCTGCCCGACCAGTGCCTGTGGTTTCACCTATTTGAATCTGATAAATATGTTGTCCCTAGAAATTTTCTAGATCCTTCAGCATGCCTCTATGGCAGGCCTGCACAACATAAGGCATACGGGCTGCCTGCGGCCCGTGGAACTGGTTGGTGCAGCCCACAAAGCACTGCCCCCCGCCCCTGCACCCCCCTTTGCTGTTTGCAGCCTCCATTCACCAGGCTCTCATCATTCCCTTTCCACTTGTACTGGAAAAGCCCAAGTACAGATTTCTCTGTGCACAGGACAACTAGCAAAATGCCAAAGAGGGAGAAAAACATTCTTACCTCAGGGTGTCTATCCAGGTCACTTAGAGTTAAGCCATTCTGCAGAATTAACTGACGTGCCTAGAAGGAAATTAAGAAGCCAAATAATTATATGGTCTTCAGGGTAGGGAGGGAGGGAGGATTCAGTCTGTTAGCTCAAAATACAGAATTAAGTTTTGCAAGAAGGCTGATTTATCATTTTTAATAAAGCTAAACTAGTGAGCTATAGAAAGAATTATTTTCATACATGGCTAAATTCCTTTAGAGGATATTATTCAAATAATTGTATTGTTATGCATTAAGTGGAGAAACAGACTTCATGAGTGCACTCTCAGCCACCATATGCCTGCCTTTGCACCAGCTAGGAAAAAACCCAAGGAAGTCTTCCATTTAACTATAGCATCCCATTTTATCTGAAGTGGAAAATTATGGTTGACAGCTTCTGAACATATGTGAATATGAAGCTAACTTTAATTCAGGGCTTCTTGTTCAGAAGATATTAAGTGAAGATTTCCTGCCCTGTTTCAGTTTGTGGAGAAGGAGTAGCTGAATGGCTCATTCAGATCTTGCTTTGTCGCCTGATCATGTCTAGTAATTCAATAAGCCATGCATGACTGCAACATTGCATGGTGACTGTACAATGTGACTCAAACAAACAACTGATTTTCAAATGCACTTGGAATCTCTGGATGCTCAATAAGAGAAATGTTAGTAACAGCTATACCATGCCCAGGAAAACAAATTCCAGCACAAAACTAATCCAAGAATGTCTCTCTGTCCTCGATGGGCTGTTATGGTTGATAACACTATGTAACAAAATTTAAAAAAAAAAATCTGTGTTATTTCCTGTTTAATTGTGCGGTACGTACTTTGAAAGCAGTTGTTATACCTCAGAAACTTTGTTTTTTGTGGCTGCCACACACTATATTGAATTGGTTGAGACTCAATGAGATATTCATTGAAAAACTATAGCGAAATGTGCTGAAGAATGTCTCGCAAAAACAATTAGGAAATGACATTTATAACCCAGGAACAAAAATCGTGTTCCATAGTGTAATTTGGAAGATAGTGTTTAACAAAAGTGATAGACATGTTGCGTTCAAGGTATGGGTCTCTCTTCCATATTGGGCACTTCCTACCTATTGACTTCAAATAATCACAGGTCAGCAAAACAGTACAGTTGGCCCTCCCCATCTGCAAGTTTAACTCTTGCCAATTCAATTATGAACCATTTGATTAATATACTCTTTCTAGGAATCTATAGTAGGACCTAGTGAGTTTGTGTGTGTGTGTGTGTGTGTGTGTGTGTGTATGTGTCAGAAGCAACTTGAGTTGCTTCTGGAGTGAGAGAATTGGCTGTCTGCAAGGACGTTACCTAGGGGACGTCTGGATGTTTTGATGTTTTTACCATCCTTGTGGAAGGCTTCTCTCATGTCCCCGCATGGAGCTGGAGCTGATAGAGGGAGCTTATCCGCGCTCTCCCCGGGTGGGATTCGAATCTGGCAGCCTTCAGGTCAGCAACCCAACCTTCAAGTCACAAGGCTTTAATCCACTACGCCACCAAGGGCTCCTAGTGAGTCATACCATTATTTTCTCAGGATAAAACGTGGGTTTTTTAGTCAGAGTTTTCCCACTTTCGCAGGGGCCCTGTGTCCCTAACCCGAGCAAAAGTGGAAAGCCAGTTGTATTTATTTTCCAACTGACAGAGGCAAGCAGAAAGATCAGCTTGGTAGGCCTACTTGAGGAGACTACTCAATAGCAAACATCACCATTGGAAACACTGCGGTGAAAAAGGAAGCATGGGAACGTCACAAAAATACATGGCCTTTGCTAATACCACTTCATTTTCATCTGATAACTTAATTGGTTTTAATATTTGAGATGTTTTTAACGGTTGGTTGTAATGTATATGTTTATTTGCTGAATGTATGTCTGTATGGAATCGAATTGTTGCCTATATATATGTGAGCCACTCTGAGTCCACTTAGGGATGAGAAGGGCAGGGTATAAATATGGCAAATAAATAAATCAGCATTGCCTAGTCCTCCCAGGTTTTTCTAGGTATCTATTCTTCTATTCAGCCCACAGGCATATTCCTATGCCATTCAAGTCCTTTAATATTTCATACATACAAATATTTTGTTGATTATAATCAACAATTATGAAACAATTTTCTGTACAGTTCAGACACAATCTGAAGCACAAACAACTGCCAATGTTATCAGTTAACTAAGGCAACCAAAATATATTTAAAAAACCTAAGAATGCCTCTGTGTAAGGAGTGATTTATGAAAATGTACACACACACACACACACACACAGACAGTTTACAAAATGTTACTCTCTTCTCTGTACTGTAACTAAATTTTCATATTGGTACGGGTTTCTTTCTTGATCATTGTTGTATATATTATGTCGGGTTAATCTCATTTTAGAACTACATTTGTATGTTTAAGTTTCCAAGACTGTTTGGATGGTCAATGTTAGTATTAAAAGAATCAGTCTCCATAACATAAATATCAACACAAACTTTTAAGTACTGTATATGCAACTGAACTTCTGTGGCCATTCTGAAAGGTAAATGCCTTAAAATTCAATTCTACCTTGACCATATGAAGTAAAAGTTCTCTGTTTCCACATTTAAAAACTAACACTACATTACCAAGATGCAGCAAAGATCTTTTCAAAATGATCTAATAAACTATGAACAGAATGAATTGTATTCATTGTTTCTCTGGACATCCTCACTTGAACAGGAAATAGGAGTAAGCAAACCAATGATAGATCATTTTGAGTAAACAAACAAATTCTATTTATCCTCCAAAAGGACAAAATGTGGCTATATAAATACTGTTTATAATACTATGCTTATAAACAAAGAGTTGCTATCCGCATTACATAATTCCCCCCAAGTTTTGCTAGATATCTAGTTGTGATCTACTATTATCAACAAATCACCAAAGACAAATAAATGGGTTTGGGAGTTAATCAAGACTCAATTCTCACTAGAAGACAAAAGGTGAATCTACTCACAATGCAGTTTGATATCATTTCAACTTTAACCATTATCAGTCTCTTTTTGAGACATGCAGAATAAGGAACAATTAAGGGGGAAGAAGGAGTGACATCAAGTTAGTTATTTTCTACTTAAATGTCCAATTGTGATATCTATCAAAGCAGAGAGTTAATACGTTTTTAATGATATGTTTTTTCTTTCAACAAACTATTTAATAGGAATGTTAAGAGAACGATTTTACCTGAAAAGATGTAGGGATGCAAACTATGCTTAGATTTTCTTGTTTCACTCTCTCAGCTGTAGAAGAGAAACAACTGGGTTTAATACCTATTCAAATCAGCACAGGAAGTGCAAGAGCAACCCATATTAAAGTATTATCACTCACAATAGTCCATTCAAAATATTGCCTTTAGGCTTAGTTCTGTTTGCAAGACAGGAAGGCAACATTATCTACAGAAGAACTACAGAGGTTGAATATCTCTTATTTGGAATGCTTGCGACCGGTATTATTCTGGGTTTCCGATATTTTAGAATATATCCATAAACACCATGAGATATCTTGGAAACAGGATAGTCTAAACATGACATTCATTCAATTTGCTATATACCTTCTGTGCATAGTTCAAAGGTACTTTTATACGCAATGGTTTTAATAATTTTGTACATGAAACACTGTTTTCATACATTGTATCAACAGAAAGCAAAAGATATCTATCGCAGCCACCCATGTGGACCATTATGGAGCATTTCAGATTTCTAGATAAAAGATATTCAACTTTTATTAGCACTATTTTACCATTTCTCCACCCCAATCTCTGATGAAAACTTTTATTACTCATGCTCACTTCCAGGTAATAAATGAATGAAAAGAGTTATATTAACAAGGCAGCATTCATTCTGCAGAATAAGTAGTTAAGAGGCATAATTTGAACAATGGCAAGTCGAATCTTGTAAATGGATTATGGAATCTTTTTTGTTCTATTATTATTTAGGGCTGTGTACAAAGTCTTTTGATTGGGCATTAAAAAAACATTCTCAACAAAGGTACTGTAGCACAAAGAAGAACTAACCTCCATTCTGCACAATCTGGTGGAACCAGCCAACCTGACTGGATCAAATTCAGGGCAAAACCATTGCATGAACAGCTTAAAATGGCTTAAACGAAATACTTTACAACAGATTGACAACACCAATGAGAAACTGCAATGATGTTATGCTAAAGTGTATTGAAAAGACTTAAGTTACTTGCCCATGGCTCACTCAATTTATCAACAGCTAGGTTTTAATTCTTTATATTTTATGTTTCTGTAATCACAAATAATATAGAACTCAAATGTATAGAAATTATGAAGGAATGCAATCAGGCACGTCCTTCCACGTACGTGCAATACCATACAATTTATGTACTATATATTTTATTATATGTATATTTATGCTAATATGTTTTAATATATGTATTTTATTGTATGCATTTTATGGTAATGTGTTTTGACTGTGCTATACCCCACATCAGGCCATGAGGAGAGGCTGATAACAAATAATAATAATAATAATAATAATAATAAAAAAATGTCCCAACCCAAATCTCCTCTATATAGAAACAATAACAGCAGAGTTTGAGGTCCCTTTTACAATGCCATATAAAATCCAGATTATTTGGATTGAACTGGATTATGTGGCAGTGTAGACTCATATAATCTAGTTCATAGCATAGTTTTGACAATCTGGATTATATGGCAGTATAGAAGGGGTCACAGATGATGGGCACATCTACACTGTACCTTTATAACTTCCATGCTTTAATACTATGGGAGTTTTAAGGACTTAAACTGTTATTCTTTAATTACAACCAGTAATATTTAATTCTATTTTAATTTTTGTGTATTTTGGGGTTTTAAATTGTATTGAAAAACTTTTAATCTAAGTGGCTTAGTGCCTTCCTTGTGGAGAGAAAAAGCGGGATATAAATAATAATAATAATAATAATAATAATAATAATAATAATAATTTAATGTGATTTTCCTGTTTCTTGGCAGAGGGTTGGACTAGATGGCCCACGAGGTCTCTTCCAACTGTATGATTCTATGACTATTTCTAACAGAACAAATGGCGAAAATACATACCTAACCTATGTACAGCATGAACAATTGTAGAGCCACTTCCGATTCCAAGGACATGATTAGTCTAGAAACAAGTAAACAGAAACAAGTTGCTTAGGCAATCACAAGCAATACAGAAACCAAACTACAGGTTATATTTTTTGCAGATCAGAAAAAAATAACTCAAAAACCATTATCATTGCCAGTCTCATTTTAAAGGAGATAAAAACACATTCAGAAAAATTAAGTGAATGCAGCTGGATGTAATAGCCAAACCATCCTCCTATGTTACTATTAAAGACTGATGAAAATGTAGGCATGAAATTCAATATTCTGAAGTAGTAAAATATCATAATTAAATGCTGTATTTACTAAAGTCAGTACAATATCGTGTTGTTTCTCCAACAAGTGTAGCAATGCATTTCAAACACCTGATTGTCACAGTTAAGATTTCATAATTCAGGATATCCTTAAAAATTATTAGGGCCAAAAGTGCTGCCAAATAAATACCCACCAGTTAGGCTATGGCCCCTTCTACACTGCTATATGTTGGGAATTGTGGGAGCTGAAGTCGAAAACACCTGGACGGCCCAAGTTTGCCCATGCCTGGTGTAGATGCAACCAGAGATGGGTAAATATGTCACAAAAGTACACATCCCAGAACTCTTATTTATTGAACCAGTTACATTGCTATAACAATGCAGTGTGGCGTCTGCCACGCTTCCAACTCAAAGCTACAGTACAATTGAGCATATCACAATGGCCATATAAAATCCAGATTATCTGCTTTGAACCGGATTATATGACAGTGTAGACTCATCCCAATAAAAAACAGATCCAACATCCACATCAAAGTGATAACACAGACATTACCACAAATTACAGTAGAGTCTCACTTATCCAAGCTAAACGGGCTGGCAGAAGCTTGGATAAGCGAATATCTTGGATAATAAGGAGGGATTAAGGAAAAGCCTATTAAACATCAAATTAGGTTATGATTTTACAAATTAAGCACCAAAATATCATGTAATAATTTGACAGAAAAAGCAGTTCAATACGCAGTAATGTTATGCTGTAATTACTGTATTTACGAATTTAGCACCAAAATATCACAATACATTGAAAACAGTGACTGCAAATATTGGCTTGGATAATCCAGAGGCTTGGATAAGCGGGGCTTGGATAAGTGAGACTCTACTGTAAAATCAAACCTAAACGTTGAGGTAACAAATTTAGAATCAAGGCTGATAAAAGTAAAAAAAAAAAATACAATTTAAAGGTAAATATTAGTCAACATAGCCAAAGTGGCAAGCCATTTTTGTTTCATAGAAGGGGCCACACAACGTGAGTGCATCTACACTGGAGAATTAATGCAGTTTGCTATGGCTCAATGCTACAGGACAACTTTCTCAGCCTGGGGATCGGGAACCCTGAGGGGGTCACAATGGGGCTTCAGAGTGGTCACCGAAGACCATCAGAAAACACATATTTCTGATGGTCTTAGGTGACCCCTCTGGCAGAGAAGGCTGAAGATCTCTCCCCCTGTCCTTGGCCCAATTCTATCGCTGGTAAGGTTCAAGGGGCTCTTGGATTGTAGGTGAACTGTAAATCCCAGCAACTACAACTCCCAAACGTCAAGGTCTATTTTCCCCAAACTCCACCAGTGTTCACATTTGGGCATATTGCATATTCATGCCAAGTTTGGTCCAGATCCATGATTGATTGAGTCCACAGTGCTCTCTGGATGCAGGTGAACTACAACTCCTAAACTCAAGGACAATGACCACCATACCCTTCCAGTATTTTCTGTTGGTCATGGGAGTTCTGGATGCCAAGTTTGGTTCAATTATATCATTGGTGGATTTCAGAATGCTCTTTGATTGTGGGTGAACTATAAATCCCAGCAACTACAACTACCAAATGGCAAAATCAATCCCCCCCAATCCCACCTGTATTCAAATTTGGGTGTATTACTAACAGACCCTTGTCAAACTACAACTCCCACTGGTTCAATGGTGTGGAATCCTGAGGTTGTAGTTTTGCAAGGGGTGGTGCAGCACTGTAGAATGGCTGCAGCTTGACCCCACTTTACATGCTATGGCTATGCAATCGTGGGAGCTGTAGTTTGACACGCCTTAGCCTTCTTGACCAGAACAGATCCATGGCAGTGAAAGCGGCGCCAAACCGCATTCGTCCCACAGTGCAGACGCCCTTACCTGCACGTGGTTGTCCACCGCAGCCCCAGCGGCCAGTCTCTTGGCCTCCTCGGTCATGGCGGCGGAGATCGGCCTCGGCTTCGGCTCGGGGGCTTGCCAGGGAACCCCCGGGGCCCGGAGCCTCCCTCTCCCGAGCAGCGCCCGCGAAAAGAGGGCGGCGGGGACCTTGCCCTGCCGAGGCATGCCGCTGGCCCCGCCCGCCCCCTTCGGAAGACCAGCTCATGATTAACCCAGCCTCTCCCACCGCCGCCTGACTCCCCGCGGCACCTGGGACTTGTAGTGCACCTGCCAAGCTCGACGCTCATTACTGACCTAGAGCGGGGCCATTCCAGAACTACAACACCCACAATGCATGGCGGCGTCTCGCTTAAAGGACCCGTCGGGTCTCTCTCTTGCCCTTGCAATAGGAAAGCGCCTGGTCTTTCTGGATAGGCGTTGAAGCCCCTTCCACACAGCTGCGTGAAATCCTACATTTTCTGCTTTGAACTGGAATGTGTAGCAGTGTGGACTCAGGTAACTCATTTCAAAGCAGAGATTGTGGGATTATACACCTTGATATTCTAGGGGCCCTTCCACACAGCCATATAACCCAGAATATCAAGGCAGAAAATCCCACAATATCTCCTTTGAACTAGGGGCCCTTCCACACAGCCCTATATCCTAGAATATCAGGTCAGAAAATCCCACATTATCTGAGTGTGGACTCAGATAACCCAGTTCAAAGGAGATATTGTGGTATTTTCTGCCTTGATATTCTGGGACAGGGGTCCCCAAACTAAGGCCCGGGGGCCGGATGGGGCCCTCCAAGGTCATTTACCTGGCCCCCGCCCTCATTTATAATATAAATTTTTATATCAGTTTTAATAATATATTATATTATATTTATTTGTTTATTTACAGTATTTATATTCCGCCCTTCTCACCCCGAAGGGGACTCAGGGCGGATCACATTACGCATATAAGGCAAACATTCAATGCCTTAACATAGAACAAAGACAGAGACAAACTTAGGCACCGAGCTGGCCTCGAACTCATGACCTCTTGGTCAGAGTGATTTGTTGCAGCTGGCTGCTCACCAGCCTACGCCACAGCCCGGGCCTATACTTATGATATTGATAATAATATTATCATTTTATACAATATAATACCAATTATAATACCATATAATAATATTTCTTATATGTTATATATTACATATAATATTACAGTATAGTGGTATAGTTCAATATAGTAATATATAATGCTAATATTGTGTTATGCTAATAATATAATATATTGTATGTACATACAGCTGCTCTGAGTTCCCTTCGGGGTGAGAAGGGTGGGATATAAATGTAGTAAATAAATGTAGTAAATGAATAAATAATTTTAGACTTAGGTTCGCCCAGCGTCTGAAATGACTTGAAGACAGACAACAACAACAATCCTAATTAACCTGACTATCTCATTGGCCAGAAGAAGGCCCACACTTCCTATTGAAAGCCTGATAGGTTTATGTTGGTTAAAATTGTTTTCATTTTTAAATATTGTATTTTTCTTTCATTGTTATTGTTGTTTTGCACTACAAATAAGATATGTGCAGTATGCATAGGAATTTGTTCGTTTTTTTTTTCTCCCAAATGATCATTCGGCCCCTCAACAGGCTGAAGGATTGTGGACCGGCCCTCTGCTTTAAAAGTTTGAGGACTCCTGTTCTGGGATATAGGGCTGTGTGGAAGGGCCCTGGGTTATCTGAGCCCACACTGCCATATATTCATGTTCAACGCAGATAATATGGGATTTTATTCATCTGTGTGGCAGGGCCCGGAGTATCCCTCATCCGAAACATTTTAGAATGAATGCTGTTTGATCCCATTCGAATTGCCATGGCTCAGTGGCCCCATCTGTACTGCCATATAAAAATCAGAACTGAATTATATGGGAGTCTATGCTCATATAATGTGGATTATCCGCTTTGATAATCTGGATTATATGGCAATGTAGAAGGGGCCAATCCTATGGCATCATAGGCCCCCTTTCTACACTGCCATATAAAATCCAGGTTATCTTCTTTTAACTGGATTATAGGAAATGTAGACTCATATAATCCAGTTCAAAGCAGATGTGGATTGTCTGCTTTGATAACTTGGGTCCTTCACAGCCATATAATCCAGAATATCAAGGCAAGAAATCCCACAATATCTTCTTTGAACTGGGGTCTCTTCCACACAGCTGAATAAAATCCCACATTTTCTGCTTTGAACTGGAATATATGGCAGTGTGGACTCAAAAATCCCAGTTCAAAGCAGGTATTGTGGGAATTTCTGCCTTGATATTCTGGGACCCCATCCACATAGCTGAAGAAAATCCCACTTTTCTGTTTTGAACTGGAATATATGGCAGTGTGGATTGAGATAACCCAGTTCAAAGCAGAGATTATGGGATTTTCTGCCTTGATATCCTGGGTTATATGGCTGTGTGGAAGGGCACTGAGTTATGTGAGTCCACACTGCCATATATTCCAGTTCAAAGCAGATATGGTAATGCAGGATTTTATTTAGCTGTGTGGAGGGGACCCTGGATTATATGGTAACATAGAAAGGGCCTAGGGCCCTTCCACAGAGCCATATAATTCAGAAGATCAAGGCACAATATCCGCTTTGAACTGGGATATCTGAGTCCACACTGTCATATAATCCAGTTCAATGTGGATTTTATTCAGCTGTGTGGAAGGGGCCTTAGATTATCAAAACAGATGATCCACATTATCTGCTTTGAACTGGATTAAATGAGTTTACACTGGCATATAATCCAGTTCAAAACATAAATCTGGATTTTATATTACAGTGTAGAAGAAGCCATAGAAACTGGATATTCTAGCGGTCTTTGGTCTGCTCTGCAAAAGATTTCTGGTGCTGCACTAAACTACAGATTCTATAGGATTGAGGCACGGCCATTAAAAGTGGGGGTCATACTGCATTAATTCTACGGAGTACTTGCACCCCAGGAGTGTTTTGGATTTTGGATTCTTTTCAGATTTCAGAACACCCGCATTTGCATAATGAGATATCATGGAAGTGAATCTACACAAGGGATTCTCAAACTTTTTCAGGCGCTGAGTCCTTTTTGAAGCAAAAGTTTTTCATAAAGCCGCAAGAAATATTTATATATTATATAATATAGTATATATAATGTGTATATATCAGGCATGGCCAAACCTTTGGACACAGGGGCCGCATTGCGTTTTATAATTTGACAGATGGGCCAGGCCACAGGCAGATGGATGGAGAGTGTTTCAGAGAACTAATTGAAAAAAACATGAACAAATTCACTGCACACTGCACATATCTTGTTTGTAGTGTAAAAGAAAAAAGAAAGGACAATACAATATTTAAAATTGAGAACAATTTTAATATAAACTTAACAGTATTTCAGTGGAAGACCCCAGGCCCCATCCAGTCCAACCTCTTTATGCCATGCACTCCAGGAAAAGCACCCACATCTGGCCTTTTAATAATAATAATAATAATAATAATAATAATAGGAGCAACTCCAGGGGCCATCCAGTCAACCCCCTTCTGCCATGCAGGAAAAGCACAAAGAGCCCCTGGCAGATGGCAACTTAGCCTCTGTAGTAATAGCAATAGTAATAGGTGTAGTAGTAGTAGCAGCAATAATAATAATAATAATAATAATAATAATAATAATAATAATAGGAGCAACTTCAGGGGCCATCAACACCCTTCTGCCATGCAGGAAAAGCACAATCAAAGCACTCTAAGTAGTGAGAAGGAAACAGGGTTTTGGAAACAAAGAAGGCGGGGGAGGTATCTGGGTGGCAACAAAAAGAGTATGTGCCACGAGGAAAGCGGAGAAAGTGTCTGTGCCCTGGGAGGGTCCTGCTACTGCTGCTGTTTTGACAGCTCCAAACTTTAAATTTCCCTGCATTTCTCAGTAGGAGAAGGAGGAAGAAAGAGGAGGAGGGGGCAGCATGGCACCATGGAGCCTTTGACTATCACTCATGGAACCCAAAGGCTCCATGGAGCACAGTTTGAGAATGCCTTATCTACACAATATAATGAACATTCAACCACTACATTGGCATCAGTTCTGTGACCCGTCACTCCCAGATCAACAGTGATGTTTATACAAAAGTATGTCTTATTACAGTGTAAGATCTATTCCCATGCAACTGTGTTTAGGATTTAAATCTAAGTTACATGAACATTTTTTATTTCTTTAGAATTTCTTTTTAGGTGTCTCCCACTTTTCATGACAACAAGAATCTAACCTGACTCACAAATATTTAAACAAGGTTCTTATAATATATGCTAATTTTAAAATAGGGCACAATATCATGCAGTAATTTTACATCAAAAGTCTTATGAATAGGGCTTAGTTCCAAATAGAGCAGATGAAATCATGAATTCCGAGTCACGCTTGACATCTTTAGAGCCAGCTTACTTCCTGGTCGAAGCTTCTATAAAAAGAGCGCGATCACAATCCATTAAGAATGTATCCTCTACAAATCCCATTAAAATGTATGAAAAAGATTACACTATGAAAAAAAATTGGAAAAAAATTCTGTTTCTGGTTTGAAAGTGTTATTTTCTGTTTAATTGTGCAATGCTTACTTTGAAAGTAGTTGTTATACTCCAGAAACTTTGTTTTTGCTGCCACAAACTATTGATTGAGACTCAATGAAATATTCATTGAAAAACTATAGCAAAATGTCCTGTAAGATATCCCACAAAAACAAAGTTTTGCAGTTTAATAAACTTTTTCCATGTTTTAATGATAGAACCAATTAGGAAATGACATTTATAACTCGGGAACAAAAATCGTGTTAAATAATGTTATTCAGGTTGAAATCCTTTACATCGTTTTTCCTCCCGTGAAAGCACCCTTTGAACCTACTGGGACTTCATTGACAGTAAACAACAGTATAAGAAGAGTTTATGCAAAATTAATCCTGGGGAATGGTGTCCTAAGATGCCAACACAATTTCTGAAAAATAGAAGTGATTTAAAAACGGTCTTTACCAAAGAACAAATTTCATTATGCTGTGTCCTTCAAAGGGTCATTGTTTTTAAACTGATGATGGTACAGTATAGTTAATTAACCATGAGACACAAGAAGCTCTCCCATTGTTATGGTAATTTGAAAAGGCAAGGAATAATTTAATTTTTCACAGCTCAGTTATTCAGTGCCAGAAAACAAAGGGCATTATATCGTTCACAGCATGCTTTGTCTTGGAAGGAATTCATACTTTAGCCTGCCCTAGTTTACACAGCATGATTCATACCATAATTTTAATCTGGAGTCTAACTCAAACTACCGGATTGCTGCACTGCAGTCATTATATCAGGAGCACCACATATTTGCTCTTTGGAGATATTTACATAGCAATGATCTCATTTACTGCATTATATAAAATTTATTTTGTTGCTACAGTACATGGAGAGTGGCCTTCTCAGTTATGGAACTCAACATGTGAAATTATCTCCAAATTAGAATCCCAAAATCACATAGGGCCCTTCCAGACAGGCCCTATATCCCAGGATCTGATTCCAGGATTTCTGTTTATCCCAGATTATTTGGAGTGTGGACTAATATAATCCATCCTAAAGCAGAAAACCTGGGATCATATCCCAGTTGGAAGGGACTGTAAGAGACAATTCTCCCATGCAGAACTAGAGAGCTAACATATACCAGAAAGATGCCTTTCTGGACCCTGTAAAAAGATGGCAAGATGGTTCATTTCACTGTAACAGAGCAACAAAAGGAAAGAAGTTCTTCTTAATGTTGAGGTGGGATCACCTTTCATATAGAATCTACTCTTTGTGCTTCAGCGCCCTGGAGACCAGGACCTGGAGCAAGGGGTTCAAATTACAGGAAAGGAGATTCTACCTGAACATTAGAAAGAACTTTCTAACCTTAAGAGCTGTTCAACAGTGGAACTCTCTGCCTCCAAGTGTGGTGGAGGTGCCTTCTTTGGAAGTTTTTAAACAGAGGCTAGATGGCCATCTTTCGGGGGTGCTTTGTGTTTTTCAGGAATGGCAGAGGGCTGGACTTAATGGCCCATGTAGTCTCTTCCAACTCTATGATTCTATGTTTTAGAAATCCATGATTTTCTTAGGCTGGGTCTACACTGTCATATAACATCTAATTCGACAGTGTAGATCAGGCATGGGCAAGCCTGGGCCCTCCAGGTGTTTTGGACTTCAACTCCCACAATTCCTAACAGCCTACCGGCTGTTAGGAATTGTGGGAGTTAAAGTCCAAAACACCTGGAGGGCCCAAGTTTGCCCATGCCTTGTGTAGAAAATGGACTATTGAAAGTATATGGCTTCTATTACAGTCCGACTATTGGATCAGCTCTACAAAAGAGTAGAGGAACTCTGTCATACTTGAGTAGTCCCTTGTGAAATGAGCACACCCACAACACTTCCCGCCTTTGCAAACTCACAAAGGTGGCTTTTGTTGTTGTCGCTGTCCCTTTAAGACGCCCCGCCCCCAACACGCCCTCAGCCCCCGAGCGTGTAGTCGACACTCAGAATCGGCCACGTAGAAAGCATCGGCGTCGCCCAATCAGGAAGGGGCGGGGAAAGGCCGCAGCCAATCGTTCCACTCCACCAGCCGCTTCAATGATCTCCAATCACTGAAGTGTCAGCAACGCTTGGGGTAGAGCAGCAGCACGAACCAATGGGATAACGATTTGGAAAGGAGAAACTTACGATTGGCGCGCGAAAGTTAGAAGCGTGCTCGCCATTGGCTCAGCGCGCGTGTTGATAAACATCGCGCGTCGGAAGTCGAAGTGAGGGCTGAGTGCGGAGATTGGACATGACGCGCCATCCGAAGTTAGGTTGTGCACCGCCTCGCCGGTACGTGGCCCAAGGAGGGGGCGGGGATTGGGAGAAGCAGAAGCGGGTTAGGTTGCAGCCTGGCGCCAGCGCGCATGCCTAGTGGTGAACGCGGAGGCCGGACGAGGGAAAAGTAACGGCGGTCGGGCTGAGGGGTTTCCGATGCGGTAACGGTTCGGGGGAAGGGCCGCTTCATGGGCCTGAGGCTTCGGCCCGCGCCCTCCCTGGTGCTCCTCTGGCTGCTCGTGCCGCTTTGCGTCCCTCTGAGGGAGGCAGCGGCCTTTTCGGATGGAGCTGACCAGCCCGGACGCGGCTTCGGTGGCGTGGCAGCCGCCGCTCTCCCGCTGGTCGCTGACGTGACCGTGGAGGACGATGAGGCCAGCGGCGTGGCCCAGACCCCCTCGCCCTTGGAGGAGGAGCAGGAGGAGGAGGAAGCAGCCCGGGGCGGAGGCTGCAGGTGAGGCGGCTTGGGTGGGATGCTGACCGACTTGGATTGCATCTGCACTGTAGAATTAATGAGGCTCAATACCACTAAATTCCAACGGCCCCTGGTGGCACAGTGCGTTAAAGCACTGAGCTGCTGAACTTGCGGACCAAAAGGTGCCAAGTTAAAATCCCGGGAGCGGAATGAGCGCCCCCTATTAGCCCCAGCTCCTGCCAACCTAGCAGTTCGAAAACATGCCAATGTGAGTAGATCAATAGGTACCGCTCCGGCGGGAAGGTAACGGTGTGCCATGCAGTCATCCCGGCCACATGACCTTGGAGGTGTCTAGGGACAACGGCGGCTCTTTGGCTTAGAAATGGAGATGAGCACCAACCCCCAGAGTCGGTCACGACTGGACTTAACGTCAGGGGAAAACCTTTACCTGTAATACTACTTTAGCTCAGTGCTATGGAAATAGTCGTTTACAAGATCTTTAGCATTCTCTAGCTTTTGTGGGCAGGTGAAGGCATTAAATGAAGGATGAGAGAGAGAACGGTATTCATAACCTTTTGGAAAATGGCATCTATAACCATTTGGAGATCATAATCTTTTGGAAAAACATGATCTTTCAGAGTAGAGCCAAAAACCTGTTTGAGTGGAATCTTCTCAAGTGGTACACAACCAGATGTAATTATGCAAAGCAATTTGGCTTTCAGTTGTTAGACTGATCACCTGTTGTCTCTGATCTGTTAGGAAACAGAGAATATGCCAATGCACAAAATAGTGATTCAGAAGTGTTTTAAAAGACCTGTTTGGCACAAGTCTGCCCTTTCGAAGCAGGTGACCATAGCATTGAACAAAACATGCAGAATAATCACAGTATGTCTTAAACCTACACCTGTTGATAGACTACAAGCTAGCTGACTTTGCCCCCCCCCCCCAGATTGAACACTGTGAATGCCATCCACTGCATGGCTTTCAGCCTCCTCCCAGTAGACTCCATTCAAGGAAAAGCTTGATGTTCCCAGAGCAACAGCAAGGGCATCCCTCTGGGCAGCTAAGCCAGGAAAACCAAGTTGGATGCCCCCATGAATATAATAATAATAATAATAATAATAATAATAATAATAATAATAATAATAATTTTATTTTTATACCCCGCTCCATCTCCCTGAGGGGACTCGGGGTGGCTTACATGGGGCCAAGCCCAGGCAATAAGCAATATAAATCTCAGCAATAAAAACAAATAATAAACAAATAAAATCACATATACCAATAAACAATAAGCACACTTTGATAAAAACCTGGGTTGGCTCCTAAAAAGGGTAGTGGGCCAGAAAAGTGAAAATAGTTTTATACAGAGATGAAGGTCTGCCTCCAGGGGCGAACCAAGCATGGGCAACTTGGAAGTCCCTGAACAGACTCAGATGTGGATTGGGCAGATCAAAAGACAACTTGGCAAAATGGCACTACCTAAAAGAATCCTCCACCTTGTGCGCCTGTGGAGCAGAGCAGGCAACTCCACATCTGTTGTTTGTCTGCCGTGTCCTGCTTCACGTACAGAGGAAGAATTGTTTGAGGCTCAGACAATGTGATCGCTGTTGCCCGTTTTTGGTCCTTCTACTGTTTATCAGTTTTATACCAATTTATGCAATGCTTTTGCTATGAAATAAGTGTTTAGCAATTGCCCAAAAATACATCTACTCTCCCATAAAACTTGTTTTTTTATTATGCACTCAAGAGACAAAATGAAGTAGACTTTGGTAAAAATAACATTTGGTTTACTCACAACTTCATATGTTCAGCATACACAGGTACACAATTTATCATTCAAGTTACAGATATCTTTGAGATAATCTCTTTGAGCAGATGGTACAGGGTATATTTCTTACAAACAACAGCAGGCCAAGTGTTGATCTGAGTAGTCTCAAATTTTAATAGTGTCTGAGCTCTGTGCTCATCTCAGAGCTGATCATGTGGTCTGCGGCCCCTCCCACAACTTTTCAGGCAAACAGAGTAAAGGAAAGAAAGCTGCATATCAGAACATGCATACAATAAGTAAGAAACAGGATTATATACAAACACATTACTGGGAAGGCTTGAAGAAAGTTGTAATTTCCAAAACAAGCAGCTATGGATTTGTGGGAATCTGTAGTTTTAAAATATATTTTATTAGATTTTAATTTTTACACTCATGAAACATTTCAGTCTGGTTATGATTAATCATTTGTCTCTGACCATCAACAATTCAGCAACTTTTAATTACAGTTCATGAATTCTTCACATCCTTCTTGTAGTTCTCCATGCTTCATTTCTTATGATGGCATCTCTAGACTATAGACCCCCAACCATACATCGTTCATACAATTCCATTCAAACCATACATCATATTTATCCATGACATTAGCCACCTTGAGTGCCTATGAGGAGAAAGGTGGGATAATAATAATGTTATTTATTACCCACTTTTCCTGATGGCTCGAGGCAGGGTACCACAATTTCAAAAACATATATAATATAGATATAATAAATAACATAGATGAAAATATTTAAAAAACTTGCACAAAACACAGATGCAGAATGGACAACATGGCAATAGAATGTAAATCTGGATTTTATGTTACAGTGGAGAAGGGGGCTGAGAGATGTCATCCAAAAACAACCCTTCCCAGTTTGTGTTAGAATCTCCCATATGTGTAGTAGGGCAGGCAAAACTCATGTTTGGCTGGGTATGCCTGCAGGAAGAGATGGGGGTCCTGTTCCATTATCTGGGTAGAGGCCAAAAGGATACACTTTAAATTCTGACAGCTCGTTTAGTTTATTATTAAAATTAATAGTTTACTATGAATAAATATTATTAATCAGTGCTCTATTAAAAAGCAACTGCCAAGATTTTCTAGCATTGTGCCAAGACAGTTAAATTGCACTGTTTTTTCAGTGTAGATGCATCATTTGAAGTTCGTCTCCTTTCTGTAATGTGAGGAGCTGGTGAGATGCTGTTGAAGGACAACTCCTACCAGCCTTTGTTAGCAAATCCAGCAGTCAAGCATAATGGGAGTTGCTTATCAGCAATTTTTCCAAGGACCACAAGGGGAGACTTCTAAGCACTGCACTTCACTAGGGTACATCTGCACTATAGAATGAATGCGGTTTGACCCCATTTTAACTGCCATGGCTTAATGTTATAGAATCCTAGGAGTTGTACTTTGGTGCAACACCAACACCTTTTGTCAGAGAAGGCTGAAGACTTTGTAAAACTATAATTCCCATGATTCCATAACATAGAGCTATAGTAATGAAAGTGGTCTCATACTGCATTATTTCTACAATGCATCCTCCCTCTTCTCCCACACACATGATGCTTTCCCAGTTACTGTTCCCAGCTATGTAATTTGTAAGATAAGTGTTTTTTTCCTTCCTTTTAACAGATTTATTAGTATACCAGATTCAGTTAGACTGGAAGATATAATAGAAAGACATGTTGTGGTCTGATTAACTTTGTTCTATGCCTGCAGTCCCACAAAGGATATGACAGAAACACCACTTTCATTTTCAGTCTTTCGAGGAGCTTGCATAGTCTGATGATATTTAATCTTTTTTTTCCGCTTGTGCAGGCCTGATCTAACTATAGATTGACTGTGGATTGACTCAACTTTAACTGCTATGGCTCAATGCTATGAAATCCCAGGATTAGTAATTTGGTAATGCACAAGCATTCTTTGCCTAAGAAAATGAAACACCTTGTAAAATTCCATAGCATTGATGCTTTGCAGTCAAAGTGGGGTCATCCACATTAATTGTTAATTGCAGGTGCAGCCAACAGCCCCTTCCATACTGCCACTATATCCCAGGATCTGATCCCAGATTAACTTCTTATCCCAAATTATCTGACAGTGTAAACTCATATAATCCAGTTTAAAGTAAATAATCTGGGATCAGATCCTGGGATGTAGGCAGTGTAGAAGGATCTAAGTCAGAAATTCACTTGACAATCTTTATGATGTGAGAGGCTTATGTCCAAGGCAAGAACTAGGGTCCCCAAATTATGACCCACAGGCTGAATATGGCCCTCCAAGGTAGTAACTTTAGGCTACCGCTGCTGCCTACATTCACCCCCCGCCGCTACCAACCATGCTTATCTTACTCCTTAACTTTCCTCCCCTCTCTCTCCCCAAAATGGAGGGAATCTTTTCCACCTCCCTCTTGCTTCTTAGTTCTCTTTTCCTCTCCTCTCTTTACCCTCTAAACAGAGGAACCCTCTGCAGCCCATTCTTGCTCCCCCCAAAATGCCCCCCCCAAGGGGGATGGGAGAAAGAAAGAGAGGAAAGGAAGGAAGAAGGGTAGGTCAGAAACTGAGAGAAGAAATTAAAGGTAGGCAGGTAGGAAGGGAAAAAAGGGAAGGGATTCATAAAGCATGGCATAGTGACTTGACTGCGACTCTGAACCCACTGGGTGACTTACCACGCTCAACCTCCGATGAAGACAAAGGCAAATCCCCTTTGAATAATTATTGACAAGAAAACTTTGTGAGAGGGTTGCCTTAGGGTCACTCTAAGTCTGAAATGACTTGAAGGCGCACAACAAGAACAACAAACTGTAGTCCAGTCCCCCAGCAGTCTAAGGGACCATGAACTGGTCTCTTCATAAAAGATTTGAGGATCCCTGTCCTATAGTGATAGATCCAGATACCAGTATAGACATTTAAGTGAAAATGTGTTGTAATCTATGAAATCTATGACTCATTGGTTCTTCAGGTATAGCTAAATCTGGATCCAGCCCAGTGTGTTGACCTTTTTGGCTTTTTGACAACATCTTCCAGAACGCCCCAGTCAGCATGCAGAATCAGTTTTTCAAACACTACTTCAGATACATGAAGGCTGAATATGTGCTCACTCTTAGAGCAGCTGCACTGTAGAATTAGTGCAGTTCAAAACCACTTTAACTACCATGGCTCGGTGCTGTGGAATCATGGTTGGTGATGCACCAGTACTGTTTGACAGGGAAGGCTTGAGAACCTGTAACACAGAGCCATAGTAGATTAAGTAGTGTCAAACTGCATTAATTCTATAACGTAGAATCAGCCTTCCTCTTCTCACAGATATGATGCCATTGCATTTTTTTCACTAGTAGTTTTGAAGGATCCAGTTTGTGTTTTGAATAATTACATACTTGGTCATACTTTGCTCACTAAAGAAACACTGCTGGAAGTGATAGTGACAATAAGTGAGTACAAACAAAGAAAATAGAAAGCTAGAATCGGTTTAGACATTACCATACTTAACTCACATGTAGTTTTTATTTCTACACAATGTAATGTATTGAATTCTTTTAAGATTGTTATTTATTGTTTTAAGTTGATTTAATTGTAAGCCGCCTTGAGATCTTTGCTTACAGAGTGGGATATAAGCATTTAAATAATAATGCAGAATGAGTAGTTCATGTGTGTGCTGAACCTTCAAGAAACAGTATACATGGGTTTGCCTTTGAAGAGGGCTCAAAAGCTTCAGCTGGTACAAAGATCTGCAGCCAGACTAACTGGGGCTTCATACAGAGGGAGAACCACTCCCATGCTACAACTGCTCCACTGGCTCCCAGTTTGCTACTGGGCGAAATTCAAAGTGCTGGTTATGACTTTTAAAACCCTAAACAGCTTGGGTCCCACCCCCATGTCAAGTACGGCTGGTGGTAATAAGAGAAAAGGCCTTTTCTATAGCCCCCCCTTCTCTGGAATGCTCTCCCTCAATACTGTCATTTAAAAAAATGACTGAAGACCTTTGTCAAGAGTCAGATGCCAATTAGCGAACAAAAATAGAGTTTATTCAGCAGATAAGCCAAAAAGTAATGTTAACACAGAAAAAACCTTGAAACACTTCACTATCAGTGCTTCAAGAGCAGTTCAAACAAAAATATAATTCAGCAACACAAGCAGGTAAAAACAAAGCTAAACAAACTTAGTGCAAACTGCACTTTCTGAGTCCAAGCCCTGCCAGCCGGCTCTGTAGTTTTCAAAGGAACAGTTCCCAAAAGAAAACACCAAATTGGTCAGGAAACAAACAAACAAACTAAGAATGCAGTAGACTGCTTCCACAATGTGGATAAAGCCGAAGGCTCCAAAAGGATGGTGAAAAGACGTCGTCCGTGATTCCAAGGTCAGGTCAGGAGATAACAGCGGTGTCCAAAGAGCAAGCCAGGAGTCAAAAGCCGATAGTAGTCATCAATCACAGGGCGAAGGCAGTAGCAAGGTCAAATTCCGATCCAAGGTCTGAAGAGGGTGCAGTCATCCAAAACAGGTCCACGATAAGACACAGCGAGAGCCAAGCTAGGTGATAACAGCAGATTCAAATCATAGTCCAAGTCCAGTCTTCATGGAAACACAGAGATCCCAATGGCGCCTCAGCAACACCTTGCCACACGCAAAGTGCAGTGGCCAAACATTCCCATTTTATTCCCCTTCCTCCTGGGTGACCAAACACTCACACCCAAACACCAGGTGTCCCAAATCTACTCAGAGTCTGAGCTCCACACAGCTAGAGCTCGTGGATCTGGAGTACCTAGCAATTCGTCGGAGTCCCAATCATCCTGCCCACACTTAGCCCCATGAACACTTAAAGAACCATCCTCCCTTCTCCAAGCATCCCAATTGGGATCAGCTCCTGCAGAAACCCCAGGTTCAGAAGTATCCATAGACCCCAAATCCCCAGACATCTCCGGTGGCTGTGCCCATTCAGTGCCCGCTTCCCCAGCCACCACCTGTTCCTCAGCATCCATCTCCCCATCTGAATCTTCCTCAGAAGATCCCCCATATAGCTCTCTAAATCGCTTCCTGCGCAACTCCTCCAGTGAACCCTCATCACGAGGGTTTTTTCTTCCTCTTCGAATTCCATCCCCATCAACCATAATCCCCGAAGGCGCAGTCACAACAACTTTTCTATGCACACAGGCATATGAAGGAGGATATTTGAAATACTTTGCACAAATGGACAAGAGGAAGTGGAATATGGATTTGTTTTTTAAATGCTTTTAATCTTTCTCACGGTTATATCACCCAGAATATCAAGGCAGAATAATCCACATCTGCTTTGAACTGGGTTATCTGAGAGCCCTGTATGCCAATATCTGATCCCAGGTTTTCTGCTTTAAACTGGATTATATGAGTACCCACTGCCAGATAATCTGGGATAAACAGAATACCTGGGATCAGATCCTGGGATATAGGGCCTGTCTGGAAGGGCCCTGAGTCCACACTGCCATAGATCCCAGTTCAAAGCAGATAATGTGGGATTTTATTCAGCTGTGTGGAAAAGGCCTTAGACTCCAGTCACTGTAAACATTATAGATAAGTGCTTATAATTTCATCAACATTATTTGGCTTTTACTATATAGTTATACTCCATTGCTTTCAAGAATATAAATGACAGTATTTCAGAAAAAGCTTACTTCAGAGGTGAAGAAATTCCAGGACTGGGAATTAGTGTTGGACCTTTTCATGTGTTTGGAGACTCTCCTTTGCCATGCCTTAATATTTTTTTATTACCTACATTTTTAAAGAGCAGTTTTGCCTATCTACATCCAACTTCCATTGTTCTGGCATCTGAGGAAGGAGAAAAAGTCAGGCAGCCATCATATCTAGCTGCAAATGACTGATGATAGCCATTTCTTCTGGATTCCAGTTGTCATTGCTTTAGTCTCTGAGAAAGATGAAGAGCAGCCACCATCTAATCCACTGAAATCAGCTCCCTCATTGCTACCCCCCTTTCATTGTGTGTCTTAGGTTATTTAGATTGTAAAGCTCTGTGTAAACCACTCTGGGAGCTTTTTGGCTGAAGGGGGGGAATTATAAATATTTCAAACAGTAATAAATAAACAATCTGTCGGAACTTGATGATGTGGCACTGTTTTCAACTGGAATAGGAGTGGCAGTTCAGGGTGCTCTTAAATTCATCTCTGTCGCTAGAGGCCCTAGTGGCTTCAGTAACAGTGAGGGGCAAATGCCAATTTTGGCTACTTTCATTCTTGAATAGACATAGGCTAGATGCAACAAATCACATCTTGGTAGTTTTGAGATTAGAATGTTCCAATACAATTTATGTGGAACTACCTTGACCTTGGTTAAGAAGCTGATTAGTGCAGATTGTGGAAACTGAACTGCTTGTTGGGGCCTTTTGTTTATACATACATAACACCTAGTTCGAAAGTAGTGTTCTGCTTAGTGAATAGTCAGAGAGCAAAATTTACTATTGGATGGAAAGGAACTAGGTAACCCTAAATTAGTTTATTTGATGGACCACTTCCTTCTGTACAGACCAGTGGTTCTTAACCTGTGGGTCCCCAGGTGTTTTGGCCTACAACTTCCAGAAATCCCAGCCAGTTTACCAGCTGTTAGGATTTCTGGGAGTTGAAGGCAAAAACATCTGGGGACTCACAGGTTGAGAACCACTGCTATAGACTATCCCAATTTTTATATTGTAAGAGAAAGACTCCATTTTCCATATAATGCCTTTGTGAGATCCATTTGGTTGCCATGTTGATATGGGCCTTTTCTATTATGTCTCCAAATTAGAATCGTCGTGGTCTGTTCTAGAGTTTGAAATGTTCTTCCTAATGTATAGATAGAATCTCTTTCCTTGTCATTTGAATCCACTGGTTTGTGTTCTCATTTTTGGGGCACCGGAAAAAGGTGGCTCCATCTTCAACGGAACATCCTTGCAAATATTTAAAGATAGCAATCACATCTTAGGAGGTATCTGCACTGCGTTAATGCAGTTTGACACCACTTTAGCTGCCATAGTTTAATCCAGTTGTTCTCAGCCTATGGGTCCCCAGATGTTCTGGCCTTCAACTCCCAGAAATCCTAACAGTTGATAAACAGGCTGGGATTTCTGGGAGTTGTGGGCCAAAAGACCTGGGGACCCACAAGTTGAGAACCACTGGTTTAATGCTTTGAAATCCTAGGAGGAAGAGTTTACTGTGGCACCAACACTTGCCTGGCAGAAAGGGCACTGAACCATGGCAGTGGTATCAACCTATATTAATTCTGCAATGTAGATGCAACCTTGGTCTTCTTTTTTATACGTTGTTCCTGCTAAGGCTTGGTTTACATATCTTTAATAACCGTGGTCATTCTTCACTTTCTAGTTTGTCAATATCCTTTTTTAATGTGGTACCCAGGACTCGATACAGTGTTTTAGTTGAGATTTGCTCAAAGCAGAATAAAATGGTGTTACTACTTTCCTTGATCAGGACACAGTATGGTTTTTGATACAGCCTAGTATTACATTGGCTTTTTTTTCTTTCCTGCTGCATATGGGTAAAGTTATCCACGAGAAAGCAGTGGACAGCTAATATTTAACTTCTGCTTAAGATAATTTTTTTGTTCCTGCTCTGAATACATAAATCTTGAGCAGGATATGACTGTAGTTGTTGTAACTTCAATTATTCAAGTAAAGTGTGCATTTCGACTCCAGAAGTTTTTTTTTTCTGGAAATGGTTTCCCAAAGAACAAATGTTTGAAACGTTCAAGAAGATTGCAAATACTTTGCAGTGTAAGAATATAATTTTAAAACATCATCTAAAATAAGAGAGCTTGTCTAAAGTTAGGTATGTCAAGTAAGACATAATATCTCTTTGTAAGTTGCACAATTGTTTGGCCCACTTACTGGTATTTGAAGAGCTTGGACTACCATGTGACTCAAGGGAATGTTTTCTGGTGCTTTATCTGCAGTTTTGATGGAAATAATAAACAAGAGGGAAGGTGGGAGACGGAGAAAAAGGTGCTACGGACAAGGAATACATCTACCCGAATTAAGTGAGAAAAGGGATGAGGGTGGTCGGGAAGAACGAGAGGAAGGAGCCAAATAATTGAGTGAGCAAACAAACGAACACGCAGGCACTTTAGGTAATTTGTGATTTTCTCGCTTTAGTGAAACTTTTGGTTCCCCAACTCCCACAAAAGTTGAGAGCTCCATGTATATCCTTAGTTTGCCTTAAGGAACAAAGCAAGTAGTAAATAAAAATGTGCGGCTTAGGCTCTAGTAATACAGTACAATATCTATCATAATATGAACATTTATAATACCTTGCAGCTGGGTATAGCCCTCTTTGCTGTACCCAGAATGCAGGAGCATATGAGATCATACCAAGGTCAGTACAAAGTCTTAAGTAAAAAATAAAATAAAATGTACAGCTGACCCTTCATATTTTTGGCTTAAAATATTGCAAAAAACAACTTTGTTTTTGCTATTTTTCTCAGGAACATCTTTTTGTGGCACCATTGTTTATTATCGGACTTGAGCTTCCATGGATTTTGGTACCCACCAGGTGTCTTGGAACCAAACGCCAGCAAGTACTAAGGACTCACTGTATTTTCAACACAGTACTTTCATAAATACATTACCTTGTGATGGATTTTACAGAATCACCAAATAAACATTTAGGTGTTGCAAAATAATTTCAGTTCAAATAAGATGATCTTATAGATTGGGATGCACAAATTAGGATCTGACGTATATAATATATGCTTATGGTTGCTTTTGTTTTTGTACTACGATTTCTTGATCTGTGTTGCTTTGGTTGCTGTTTATTAATATGTCTATTGTATTTTTATTGTAAACTGCCCCGAGTCCCTTTTGGAGAGGGATCAGGATACAAACAAAACTATTATTATTATTATTATTATTATTATTATTATTATTGACCCAACTACACTGTATGACACAGCAAACAAGATAGATATGCTGGATTTCGTATCACAAAATCACAAGTCGAACATTTCCCAAGTGTTTAGGACTGTGTGATGTATTTTTGGATGATGCGCGCAGATCCCAGTAGGGTGAGTTGGCAGATCGTAATTTTGTCAATGTCTGTTGTTTCCAAATGCCGGCTGAGATCTTTTGGCATGGCACCCAATGTGTTATTATTTGTCTACATTGCTTTGATCTGGGTTGGTTGCAGTAAAAAGTTTTCCCCTGACATTATGTCCAGTTGTGTCCAACTCTGGGGGTTGGTGCTCATCTCCATTTCTAAGCTGAAGAGCTGGCATTGTCTGTAAACGCCTCCAAGGTCATGTGGCCGGCATGACTGCATAGAGCGCCGTTACCTTCCGCCTGAGTTGTACCTATTGATCTCACATTTGCATGTTTTTGAACTGCTATGTTGGCAGAAGCTGGGGCTAATAGCGGGAGCTCACTCTGCTCCCGGCATTCGAACCTGGCAACCTTTCGGTCAGCAAGTTCAGGAGTTGCTTGCACAGAGGAAAAATGGCTTAGGCAGAGATACTGATACAGCAAAATTGTATAGAATAGTAAGGAGAATGTGTTTTGTGAAATGTTTAGGTGGGCAAGCTCAGAAGCTGAATATTGATATACAGTAGAGTCTTGCTTATCCAACCTTCGCTTAGCCAATGTTCTGGATTATCCAACGCAGTCTGCCTCTCACCCGGATCCACAGCTGTTTCTCTAGGCAGCAAGGACTGAACTTTTTATGGATTTAACTTCTGAAAATGTTGTTACTGCAAGTTCATTTTATGCCATTCTATCTTTATTTGTAGTCAATTTGTTAGTCATCCATGTTTTTGTAGTCAGTGTTTTCAATACATTGTGATATTTTGGTGCTAAATTTGTAAATACAGTAATTACTACATAACGTTACCATGTATTGAACTGCTTTTTCTGCCAGTTTGTTTTAAAACATGGTGTTTTGGTGCTTAATTTGTAAAATCATAACGTAATTTGACGTTTAATAGGCTTTTCCTTAATCTCCTTATTATCCAACATTTTTGCTTATCCAACGTTCTGCCGGCCCGTTTATGTTGGATAAGTGAGACTCTACTGTAATAAGTTCTCCCTTCTGAACATGTTTTCTTCTTCTAGATCATTAGTAATTATAAGTACTTTGGATGGACGGATTGCTGCTCTAGATCCAGAAAATGGTGGCAGAAAACAGTGGGACCTAGATGTGGGATCTGGTTCTCTTGTCTCATCTAGTCTCAGTAAACCAGAGGTAAGTTTACTGTTTCCAACCACTTGCTTGTAGAGTTTATAAGTGTATTTTAAAAAAATATTCTTAAGTATTTTTGCTTGGGAGTTGGCTTCATTGAGCTTAGTTATGTTTACTTTGAAATGAGGAAACATGTAGAAGATGTGTCGAACATTTGTTTAACTCCTCATCCTGCTGAATTGCAAGTTTCGCTTTAATTAGAAATGTCAAATTATAGTTTTAATGTTTGAAAACAAGTTCCGTAATGACTGGTCTAAAATAGGAGTTCACTGCCTTTGTCTAATTTTTTTATCACTCCTTTTTAAGCCTATTTATTTCAATATGTAATATTTCATAGTTTCAGCTACCAGAACTGATAGTTGGTTGGTTTTTTCAGTTAATGATTTCAGATGAGAAGAGAATTGAATACTACTCTCCATTTTCCAATTCCTTTTTAAAGCCTGGAATCCCTCCCTCTGGATATCATAATGTAACTTTTGCTAGGCTGTGTCAGCTTCTGCTTTTGAAGTTTGAGTGAATTTGCATGAATAGTAAGGTCTCTAGGCCTCATAGAACATGACATAAGAAACATTGTTCTGAGAAAGTAGCTTTCAAACAAGATGTGACCTGAAGGCTTTCTTCACCTATCAGTGTTTTTAGCCAATAAAAGAAGGAATAGTAGTGGCTTCTGCTTAGGAAAGTAGAGACAGGCAAATGTGTAGAGTGGCCCACCTATTGTCTGTAGATGAAACTTCCTTCCTTCACTTTAAACCTTTGTTTTTGTGTTTTTGTCTTTCTTTGGTAGAGAAGTGCTGTTTACCCCATGAAAAGTAAAATCATGATTTCAGTGCAGGTGTAATTAGGTGTTATTTATCCCAAACAAAAAGTAGCAATGATAAAGGTTCATCATCTCTCTGTCTCAGCTCTTATTCATACTACTTTTTTTCTGAATACTTAAACATACATTGCACAGGCAGATGCTGTCTATTGTTTTTATGTGCATATTGTCAAACACAGGGCTTTGGTTTCCTACTGCTTGTTGTTGCTTAATATCCAAATATACCAATAATAGTGACCACTAGTGAATGTGCACACTAGTTCTTATGGCTACTCATGGTTGAACTTTGTTTATTTTTCCCCGTATGGAAAATGCTAATGTTCAGAAATTGTCCAGATGGCCAAGATAATAAAAAAAAACCGTAAACTCTAGTGAGTGTAAAACAAATTTCTCAAATAAATGAGTTTTTCATCTGCTACATACTTCAAGTTGTAGGCTGATTAGTTTTTAGGGGCTTTCTTCCTTTGCATTTGGTCCAGTATACTTATTACAGGCCTATTCCATCTGCCATCAGGTTCATGCTGCTTGGTTAGTACTCCTTCTTCTCAGTCTTTCCACAGCTCTTCTCTTTGTTTTTGCTTGTTTTTTAAAAAAATATTGGTGATAGTAGAACCTTTCCCCTCCACAGTTTCTTTCTCAACCTCAATTAATTTGAAATATATGTTTTCACAGGCTGTTTTAACAAATGTTATCAAGTGTTGCTTCTTGAAATTGTGCTACTTAACAATTATGCATGCTACAAGTGGCATCCTTCAAAAATGTTAGATATTTGTCCTGAAACAGGAGTGTTGACATGATGTTTTAAAAGCTGATGTACAGACTTAGATAGTGTGTATTAGGGAGTCCCCTTGTATTTATGAAAACTACATTTGTCGTTCAAACATGAATTTGACGGCTTAACTTAGATATTAGAAGGAGTGTACAAAATATAGGTTATCATATATAAGTTAAGGTAACTTATATATGCCACATGAGGTATCAATGTAGAAATATTTTCAGTCAGTGAAGTTGAAAAAATATTTTTTTACTTTGTTGATATGGTATATGTAAGTATCTCGTGGTATCCTAGTTTCTGCTATTAAGGTAACACATGACTTCCTAGATGACTCATGCTTGCATTAGGAGGTGAGGTAATGCTTTAGTGGAAAGGGAAAGGGGAGGGATGATGTCATTTTTTATCTAACTTGCATGCTTCTGCTTATTCTTATTGCCTGTGAAATCCCCTTCTACTTCCTCACAAAAGACATTATTTAATCCTTCCCCTAATACCAGTGGGAGCATATGTCCCCAATCTTTGAGAAGCCTGTGGTGATCTCATTGTTTTATGCATTCTTTTTCCTCCTGTCGATGTGCAAATAAAAATGGACAAGCCAAAGAGAATTTTCCTAGCTTTTATTGATCAAGAAAAGTTTTATTTTTAACTTAATTGTGGATTGCCTTCATTGTCATTGATATCTTCTGACCATGAGCATCCCTTATCCAGAATTCTGAAATCCAAAATACTCCAAAATCCAAACTTGTCCACATAATGTAATGACACCTTCTTTTCTGATTATTCATGGTATACAAACTTTGTTTCATGCACAACATTATTAAAAATATATTTTAAATCTTCTCTCAAATTATGTGTATAAAAATTAATATGCAACATAATGAATGTTGTGCCTAGAGTTGGGTCTCATCCCTAAGATAGCTCATTATGTTTGTATATGCAAATGCACATTTTCCAAAGTAGGAAATTTGACACATTTCTGGTCCTAAGCTTTTTAGATGCGGGATGCCCAACCTGTAGTGTAATCATTCCATTTTACTATATAGGCTTTTAGTAAAATTGCTCCAATGTTTTTTATTGTTACTTACGACAGAAATATCCCTATTCTAAAAATACTAAAGCAATGTAATTATATTTTAATGAAAATACTTGATTTTGTAATAGTCTAAGAAACTGGTTGCATTGATAAACAGTTTGGGTTTTGTTTTTTAAACTTGTTTCTTTGTGTGCTTTCTCTTTTAAAATATAATTTTACATCCACTTCTCGATAAAGGATACTGAGCAGTGATTTCTGGTCAGGCTTGTGTGCCTACCACTTGTATGCCATGCCTGACTATTTGCCACGAATAGGTCCCCCAGCAAGTCTTTGACATGATGTATAGTGCAGATTACACTGTGTAACAACATTTTCATTTCCTGATTTGAAAGTGTTGTTTCCTGTTTAATTGTGTGGTATTTACTTTGAAAGTAGTTGCTCTACTCCAGACACTTGGTTTTTGTGGCTGCCACAAATGATGTTGAATTGGTTGATACTCTTATGAGATATTCATTGCAAAAAATATAGCAAAATGTTTGCAAGTTGTCCTGCAAAAACAAAGGTTTTACAGTTTAATAAGCTTTTTACATGTTTTCATGATAGAACTAATTAGGAAATGACATTTGTAATCCAGGAACAAAAATCGTGTTACATAATGTTATGAGTATGTTATCCTTGTAAACGGATTGTGCATTGGCAACCTAATGTGGACTTTGAGGAATGAGTCTATCTAAAATGTTGTGGTGAAGTGGCTTTATCATGGCCTATCTGTAGAAGTTGAATTTTAATTTATTGTCTCTGTGACTCTCAACGATGGATTGCCTGCACAGTGCAACTTTCCAAAAATTATAAATGTAATGGTTGGTGGTTTAATCCCACCCATTCCAGCACACCCAATCACACATAATCTGTCTTCTGTTCCGTTGCATACATCATACAATCTCCTTCATTAGGAACATTCACTTTTGGATTTGAGCAATCTTCTGTTTCAGTGATCTTTTTGTTGAGCTTTGTTCTCACCCTTGAATCATCCTTAGCTTCAATTCCTGTTAAAACCTTCCATTGGCTATCTGTCAATCAGTAAGCCCTGAGATCTTCAGTCATTCAAGAGATATGCTTTATGTCAAGAGAAGATTCCCCCACACTAATGGATGTTTTCACTGCCATCTCTGATTAGGCAAGAAGCATAACGCAGAAACGAGTAATCATTGTCAAGTTTTTACACACAATGCCATTAATTTAATACACTTTAGTGAGAAAGTGCAAATAAAGTGGCCAACCATGTTGCCAATAAGAGGCTACCTTATACAGCCTCAATATGTTTCTGCTTGAGAACAAGGTCATTGTTATAATTTGTAATTTTAAACCCTCCCACAAAACTGAAATTATCTTTGGCTTCATTATTGAAGTCACAAAGAGGACAGTTTACAGGATCAAATACAGTTAATTTCTTTCCAGTATTGATCCAGACTTTCCGTCTCTTACTGGTTATTCTTCCAGTTTCTCCCCTGAGGCATAAGCAGATGGAGCTATCCACTACTATGGCGTAACTTCCTTTTTAAAAAGAAGCAGGTCACAGGCAAGGGCAAGGGCAAACATCCTAATCCTGCAATCAGGGCAAATAGCAGCATTTCACAGATTTAACAGAGATTCTGCAATGCTAGTTGTTTATCATAGTTGAAAGTATTTCCAAGCAAGAAGACTAATAAGCAGGCATCAGTGATAAAACATGGTTAGGATTGTGTATGATTCTGATTTGCTCACTTCAGGAACCTGGGCAAGTAATCGCCATCTGCTTTTGCAGTTTGGCTTTTACAGCAATCATTATTGAAATAATTGATTTGGATAGTCTTTGACATAAAACATCTGAAAATTATGGTGACTGAGTGAAAGTTGTTAACTAGGGGAAAGTTGAACATTTCTTTGAATTAAAATCTGTTCAAACTTCATAGAAGTTCTGGATTTAATCAAATATTGACAAGAAAAAGAAATGTTGAATTATTTTGCTAAATACCTACTTATTGTTAAAGTGAGATCAGCGTGATTGTGTAGTAACAAAAATAATGCATAAAAGTGACACCCCCCCCAACACACACATAATTACATTTTTGTTCTCTTCTCTGCACCTAGTCAATTACACAAGCCAACAAGTATTTTTCATCAGGTATAATTTTAGGTCATTCTTATAGAGTTTTATAGAGTTTTTTGTGCTGAATTCAAATCTGTGTTTATTTCTTCTCTGTCACTTGCAGTTTTTGCCATGAGGCTAATCGAATAATCAATGCATTTACGCACAGATATTAATAATGACTGCTTTTATGTTTTGTACCATATCATGTTGTATAGGGCTATCATTAATTCTGTATAATTAAATTATTATATGCCTGCTTAAGTAAGTTGCCTATGTCAGCATATTATCTTACTCCAGCCAGGAGTAGGTCTAAATGATTGCATCCCTGTGGTGCAGTATCCAACAACCAATAGGAACTACATTGTGTAATAGCTTATTACTAATGGTGCAATGCTGAGTAAGCAGGTATAGTTATATATAACTTGCTGCAGACTAAATACTTTATCTTCAGTTTTGTCTTGGACAACATTTAAGTGGTTTTGTGAAAACTTCCTTAATAACCACAGGTTTCCAGCAAACAGGAGTCCAGAATCTGCTTGATACTTAACCAGAAACTGGGTTGTAACATGTCACTGAAAATGCATTTCTTGTGCTCCCACCTGGAATTCTTTCCTGAAAATCTTGGCATGGTGAGTGATGAGCAGCGAGAACGCTTCCACCGAGATATTCAGTTGATGGAGCAGTGCTACCAAGATTCGTGGAATGCAACCATAATGTTGTACCGTGAAAATCAGGAAATCATCTGAAAAACATTTCTGATCAAACATAGATAGCTTAAGCATACTGACTGACATTGAAACTTGCAAGCACAAGTTTATATTGGATTACTGTGTTTGAATTGTAATTACTTAATTAGATTCTATTGATATCAGTCCGTAAATGCATTAATTATTTGATAAGCTTCATCACAAAGACTACATGTGTGAGAGAGAAGAAATAAACACAGATCTGAATTCAGCACAAAAAAACCTATAAGAATGACCTAAAATTATATCTGATGAAAAATACTTGTTGGCTTGTGTTACACAAACATGATGCGAAATGTGCAAACCTTACAGTAGTC
This sequence comes from Anolis carolinensis, assembly GCF_035594765.1. Lineage (NCBI taxonomy): Eukaryota > Metazoa > Chordata > Lepidosauria > Squamata > Anolidae > Anolis > Anolis carolinensis. The sequence goes on from NC_085846.1 coordinate 42,667,191, forward strand.
CGCTGTAATGTACCATTTGTCATATTTAAAATATTTAATATCAGCATAACATTGATTTAAACTGTCTTACTCTCATTTCTAATGAGTACAAAAAGTTTGATTTTGTTGACTTGTGCTAGACAGGATGTTGTTGAGCTATAAGCTTTAGGCTTCTTAAACTATTGGCTGCCTACTCCTTTTTCAGAGTGATTGGGAACAGATGACTGATAGAATATATTTTTATTTGCAACTAGAGAGTTACAGAAGATTCTTGGGTTAAATCAGGGTCATATTCCCAGACTTGTGGTATAAATTGAGATTACCATAAATATCCATGTTAGTTCCATAAAGGGCCACTGAAGACTGGAGGAATGCATTCTGATGGAGGTGAAGTAGTCACAAAGTTATTGGCACTTTTAGACAATCCATTAAACATTTTAAAGCATAAAACTACAGGAGGAAAGTTGTAAATGTTTGGCATGGCTTCCATTAGCTTCCGCTCTGTCATACCTGAGTGAACCTGAGTGAACATGTACTTACCTCCAGCTACAGTGATATTGAAAAAACAACAAGTCTTTCAGTGAATATGTCATGAAGTAGAAGTATAGCTAAATTGAGGAAAAACTCAATTCTAATTTGCTCTTAAAAAAAAATCAAATGTGTTTCCAGAGTTCTCCTTTGAAAGTATTCAAGTGATCATCAAAGTGATGTTTTGTATTGAACAGCGAGTCGGAAATCTGAAATTTTACAGTATGTTTGTCTGTAAGCTATATACAGCTTGCATTCAGGAATCACAGTAAACGGGAATGTTAAAGAGTTTTTAATGAACCATAGTGCTGATGCTTTTTCCCTTTAGTAAGCAAGTACATAAAAAATGCAAGGCGTGTGTGTGACACATTCCAGTTTAGAACTGAACATCATTACACAGGTTGCTGGCAGGTTTAAAAAGAGAAATGATTTTGGTTCAGAGAAGAATCAATGGGTATAGAAAAATGGGACGACTGTGCACCCCACCTAGCTTGCCTCCTCGAGATAACAATAGTCTTCCGCGAGTGCCCCCTATACTCCACCCCCTGGGATACACAGTGGCCCATTTCAAGCCCATTTGCATTTGCCACATTAGTTCACATTGGAGCAGGTGGGGTTTGCAGATCCTTTAATTGTGCTTGTTTTTTTGACCTGGGTGATGGTTGGAGTTTTTATCTGGGTATCCATCAGTGTGCGTAGTCTTTCTGTAAACCGTGTGGCTCAATGGTTGATTTGGTTTGCTGATGACTAGGACATCTAGAAATGGTTGATTTCCTTCATTTTCTTTTTCCAAGGTAAATTGGATGTTTGGGTGGATGTTGTTGATGTGATCCAGGAACTTATTCCGTTTGTCTTCTCCATGGCTTCAAATGGTGAAGGTGTCATCCAAATATCGGAACCATACGGGGGCTTTTTTGGTGCTATTTCCAGGGCCTTTTTCTCAAATGGCTTTTCTTTCTTCTCTTGTTATGTTGCTGGATGGACGCTTTGTTTCTTGAGGATCCTTAATGTTACCCTCTAACTTCTGCCGCTTCTTCCTCCTTTTGCTCAGATGAATGCTTCGCTGCCTGAGGGTTGCCCATCGATCAGATAATTATGGTCTGAGAATTATGACGTCCAGATCAAGGGTGGGAGACGGTACATCCAGGTCACTGGCCAGGTGGGAGGGTAAGGTGCGAGGGTTTTTGCGGGAGGAGGGCCTGGACCGGCTCGAGGCTTAGGAATGATTTTGGGCGGGCTCCACTGTTCCGTGTTCAGAGGCATCTTTGGCAGAAATGACTGTTGCCTTTTGACTTCTGTCTCTTTCACATTGGCCATCCGGCGCACAAACCCCGGCCGGAGATCCTTTTTGATGGAATCCTGCTGTTCCTTCTGGCCTTCCTTGCCGGTCTTCCCAAGGCCGTGGGGCTTGCTTTGTAAGGCAGGGGGCTCCTGCCGTGTCGGTCTTCGGAGCTGCCTCTCCTCCCGCTGCTTCTTGACCTTCTCCCTCAGGACTTCCGCTTGGGCTGCTTTCTGTGGGGCCAGTTCCCATAAGGGGCGCCTCTGCCTGCTTGGCCGCTGCGGATGGCCTTGGCCACTTGATGGGGGCTTCTTCGGGCTCAGGGGGACGCAAATAGATCGTCCGGATCTCGGGAAGCAGGCAGCCGGTATTTAGCAGGTCGTATACCTCCATTTCGATTACAAAAAAAACAAAAAAAAAACCAAAACTCAAAACAAAAACAAACAAAATCAAAACAAAAACAAAACAAACCAAAAACAACCAAATAATAAATAATAATAAGAAAATACGGCAAATAAAATAAATAAAATAAAAAGAATACAAACCAATAAATAAAATAAAATAAAATAAATGTATACTATATTTTAGAAAAAAGCTAAATAATTACGATTCTAAACTCTAACAAATACTACAAATAAATATATTCAATAAAACACACTCAATAACAAAAACAATTAACAGTCTAACAATACACAAACAAACCAATAATGAGAACAAATATCAAATACAACAACAACAACTACTACAACAAATACAACAACTACAAACCAATAAACCAAAACTAAACACAAATACTAGAATCGCAATGGGAGGCAAGGACCGAGGCTAAGGGCAGGGCAGCGATGAGCGGAGGATGAGGGCAGAATGAGGCCAGAGGAAGCTGGAAGAGCCCCAGAGGCAGCAACCGTCCAATCGCCTGGGGAGACATTGTGACATCAGAGGGAGGGAGAGGGAGGGAGGGAGGGAGGGAGGGAGGGGAGGGGGTCTGTTGGGGTGTGGGGGTCCTGGGAAGACGGTTGTGGAGAAAGAGAAGAACGGGGGCCATGCTGGGAGGCTCCTGAAGAGGGAGGCTGCCATCTTTGCCTTCCTCTGACTCTGAGAGTGGGATTTGCACCAGGGGCTTCCGATGGTAGTCTATTCAGTGCCTTCCATGTTGCCCAATCTTCTGTGTGCTCAGGGGGGAGTCTCTCATCCGCTCTTAGCCATGGATTGAGTTTCCGGGTTTTAGCCTGCCACTTTTGGACTCTCACTTGCTGAGGTCTTCCTGCGAGTATCTTTGTAGATCTTAGAAAGCTATTTTTTGATGTAAGGCATTGGCGTGCTGGTTGATATTCGAAGTTGATGTCAGGTGGTGCAATACCAGCTAAACAGTATATTTTCTCCAGTGGTGTAGGGTGTAGGCATCCTGTGATAAGGCGGCATGTCTCATTAAGAGCCACATCCACTGTTTTAACGTGGTGAGATGTGTTCCACACTGGGCATGCGTTCTCATTAGACATCATGAGTATAGACAACCTGACCCAACAACTTAAAAATGATCAAGGAAAGCCCCCAAAAATCCATTTAAGGATTATTTGAAACAAGAAAAATTAATGGAAAGATACAAAGGGAAACTATAATACCAAGAAGAGTGACTGGGTGTGGAAGAATCAAACAAGATTTAGAAACATCTAAACATCCAAAACTATTCCCTTATAGTGGTCCCCCCATCCCATGCACAGCACCCCCTGAATGAAAAACCACAGCACTCCCTGAACTGATCCCTGAACATTTTTATATGTAAAAGCCTGAGTGAATAAAAAGTGCTTAGCCCTGCTGCTGGAAGGACTGCAGGGAGGGGGCCGTTCTGGCTTTCCTGGGAAGAAGGGACTTCCAGGGTTGAGGGGCAGCCGCCAAGAAGGAAAGCCCTCACTCACATTCCCACCAACCGGGCTTGAGATGGAGGTGGGACCGAGAGACGGGCCTCTCCTGAAGATCTCAGGACCCGGGCACATTCGTACAAGGAAATGCGGTTGGCCAGATAGCCCAGACCTAAACCGTCTAGGGCTTTAAATGTCACAACCAGAATTTGGATTTGTGCCCAGAAGCAGACTGGCAGCCAGTGTCTTGTCTGGATAAATTTCAATTGGTTTTCCCTCATCCAGTCCATTACTGATGACAGACGCTGCTTTAGGATCAGGACAGTTTCCTTGACTTTAGGTGGAAAGGAGTAGTAGAGTTGGGTGTCATCCGCACATAGGTGGCTCCGAACTCCAAAACTTTTTTATACTGCTACAATCGTAAAAAGAAATCAGTCTGAACAATTATCAATTCAGGCTCCCAAAATACTGCATATCTGTGCTGCTGAAACTTCATCAGTGTTCATCACAACATAAGACTGGGGGAAAAATAGAAAAGGAAAGTTAACTCACTCTTCAGATGAAGAGAAAGTAAATGCTGATGACTAATTTGAGGATGCAAGTAGGAAAGCAATAAAATCCGATGATGCTTCAAAACAGGTCTTCTGCTAACTGGTTGCTTCAACTGCCTTAAAAACTGACTCTTAAAAATAGTTACTGTTACTTTGTATTATTTCCTTTCCAGTCTCATTTTTAAAATGGCATATCCGTAGGCTATGAAAGCAAAACAGTGTTTTCACTGATTCATTCACATTTATGGAAATCTTACTTAACTGGTTGTTTTAAAAAAACCTAAGCCCTTTATCTTACAATAAGTTCATTTTTATAATTAGCCTGTCTAACTTGTCATAATTCAAGCATCCTTCCTTTTCAAATAAAGTTAGTACTTTAAAAATACTTTGCAATTACTACACAATATGTCACTAATCAATTGTCAGAGCTAATACAGTAGAGTCTCACTTATCCAAGCCTCTGGATTATCCAAGCCATTTTTGTAGTCAATGTTTTCAATATTTTGGAGCTAAATTCGTAAATACAGTAATTACAACATAACATTACTGCGTATTGAACTTCTTTTTCTGTCATATTTTTTGTATAACATGATGTTTTGGTGCTTAATTTGTAAAATCATAATCTGATTTGATGTTTATTAGGCTTTTCCCTAATCCCTCCTTATTATCCAAGATATTCGCTTATTTAAGCTTCTGCTGGCCCGTTTAGCTTGGATAAGTGAGACTCTACTGTATATGGAACTCCTATTGATTGCACCATACTGGCTCTCTTCATATATAAGAGGACCCAGGTTCTAAACTAGTAATGGAGAATCTATGGGTTACATGAAGTCTATGTAAACATATTACACTTAGTATTTTAAAAGTGTACATCTGGCACTGTGGTGTTGAGTCAGAGCAAGAAGGCAGTGGAGCTATATAACTAGTGAAATCATATAGGCTGAGCTATTGTTCAAAGGCAAAAAGTCAAAAGTTCCAGATTCTGAGATCAGTCTCTTAGTATGCCTATTTCGTTATTTCTTGCCTTCATCATATTTGCTTCATTCTCCTTCACCATTGTCTTACCATACAATTTCCAGGGGATATAAGATTGGTTACTGATAAAATGCAGCTGTTAGGTATAAACTGATTTATTGAAGAGATGGAGAGGAAGTATGCATATTTCATTGCTGGGTTAATTGCTATGTTTCACAGTACAGTATTCATAGACAATGAGTAAGACTTGAGTCACATGGACATTATGTTCTCTGTCTTCTTAATTACATGAATATTGTATAGTCAAGAGTTCTTTCTGACATAAAACTGAAGACATACTACCTAAACCGAGACCATACCATATTGTATATTCAGGTTACCAGCACCCCAAATTACAGCACATTTCTACTTTCCTTACTTCATAGCTGCTCTTTAGCTTCTCAATATTAAGAAATTGGAATTTCACATATATGCATTCATTTTTGGAAAGGAATATGTCTCAAAGCACTGTTGATCTGCTTGAGAATTACATTCCTTTGTTTAGAACTATGTGACAATGTTCTGAACCAAGGATGAATATGAGTAAAAGTTGTTTCCAATTTCTGACTCTAAAAGTGGCATTTTCATTACATGAACAGAAGTTTCCATCCATATTGGAACAAAAATGAATTGATAGCACAATACACATATAATTTGAGAACATTCGTAAAATATTTTGAAAGTTAAGACATCTCTGATATCTGTTTTTCTTTTTTGACCTATCATTTGCTAGGTAAACACTCTAAATCAGTATGAAGATACAGAAAGTCAAAATACTATTCATGTTTCATAAATTGCTGGAAGAAAAATCTATGCTTATGTAAATCCCATTGCTTTGTTGGTCATACAATAATTAGGACAAGTAGTTGGATTTAGGCTTTATAACTCTTTTTGATATTATATCCTGCCTCCACCCACCCTATTTAAATGGTACCATATTTTTTTTAATTAATGTTCTTTAGGTATTTGGGAATAAAATGATTATTCCTTCTTTGGATGGAGACCTTTTCCAGTGGGATCGTGATAGAGGAAGCATGGAAGCTGTTCCTTTCACCATTGAATCTCTTCTTGAATCATCCTATAGATTTGGTGATGATCTTGTTCTGGTTGGAGGGAAATCTTTGACAACTTATGGACTGAGTTCACGTTCAGGAAAGGTAAAATGCTAATAAAGAACTGTAGATTTTTAGCAGCAGATATGTCACAAATAGCTAGCCTCTGGCTTCCACATACATTGCTGAGATGGGCTGTATATATGGTTGCGTGTTGTGCTTTTCAGCATACAGAAATGCATACAACTTAGTTAGAAGTTACTTTGTTTTCATTGTTGCTTCTGCCTAATAGTCTGTATGTTTCAAACCTATGGATCTATGCGATGCCAGTTTATAGAGATGTTTAGAGATTGGAGCAGGAGCCATTCCTCCTCATAGCACATATCTAATTGTGTGTCAGGATTTTCTCTTTTGCTGAGTTTTATGTGTTCTCTTTTATGTATGTTATAGATCATGTATCATTTGGGCCCCATCTACACTAACCATTTAATGCAGTTCAAAGCTAGCTTAAAACTGTGGCAGGCAACCAACTCCAACAGATATTCATGAAAGAAAGTCTGTAATATGCATGTGTACAAAGCAGCGTAATACAGGGTATTTGAAAAAGAACTCCCTAGTTTTAAGTTAAAACACATTAAAACTAGGGAGTTCTTTTTCAAACACCCTGTAATATATGTGAAGCTAAGGTATGTTTTGTAGGGGTTTGTATTAGTTTGCAACTGAGCACCATGTATTAGGTGACTTCATGTATTAGGAGTCTTCATAAATCTGTCAGGGTACAAATATGGAAATGGGAGATAAGTAATAAGGAGCAAGGTCAGAAGTTGTGGGTAACAATAATTATAAGGTTGTACCGAAAGGATTAGGAAGAAACGGTTTAGAATAAGCTTTCCTTCTTATTGCAGGTGAAATACATTTGCTCAGCTATGGGCTGTCATCGCTGGGATGATGATGAGATAGAACAGGAAGATATTCTTCTTCTTCATCGGACCCAGAAAACAGTTCGTGCTGTTGGACCTCGCAGTGGCAATGAAAAGTAAGACTATCGCAATTCTGAGGGATAGTTGAATGTGGTGCTTCTTCTCTATTTGTTGCAGCATACTGTTACAAGATTTCCAAGCAACCAGATGAATTCTGCAGACAGATTACTATTTGGTAACTCTGAATTGATTACCACAAGATGATGTATAAAACATGCAGTAGCACACAATTCCAGGATAAATTTTTTACTTTTCAGATAAGACACTATTTTAATTATCTACTGCAATAACTATTAGCCTATATAAAAGTTATTTGTGAATTCAAAATTTCTAGGATAAAATTAATGTCTTATCTTTTTAGTTCAATTCAGATTAATAGACTTGCATCACTTCAGAAATATATTTGTCTTCTGTTACACAAATTAAATAGGTTTGATTTGGAGGCACATTCTTGAACTTTTATTTTTAACTTTTCTTAAAGGTGGAATTTTAGTGTTGGTCACTTTGAGCTGCGCTATGTTCCAGACACTGAAACAAGAACAGGATTTATTGAAGGCCATTTAAAACCAAATCTAAACAAAGGTGATTCAAAAATCATTTCGGATGTGGAAGAACAGCAGGAGGCTATAATGAAGGATACAGTGATAAAGGTCTCGGTAGCTGATTGGAAGGTTATGGCATTTAATAAAAAGGGAGGACATCTGGAATGGGAATATCAGGTACTGGAGATAGAAACATATTAATACTGTTGCTGTGCTGTCCCAGTTTTCTTGCTCTTTTTGCATTAGAAATCTTTGTGGTAATTATGATTGGCTATTGTTCAGTAATATTTATCAGCCATTTAAATGAAGTCACAAAAAGTTGCACACTGAAAAATGTTACAGAGGAAAATTATTGTATTGATCTTAAAACACCATGTTTACACCTTTAGTTTTGCAACCCAGTTGCTTCTGCCTGGCTTGTTAAAGATGGCAAGGTGATTCCAATCAGTCTCTTTGATGATACAAGCTACACTTCTGGCAATGATGTCTTAGAAGATGATGAAGATCTTATGGAAGCCAGAGGAGCTATGGAGTCCAGTGTTTATTTAGGTATGATATCTGCTTATATAATTCGTATTTACTTATATGTATTCCACATTTCCCCCCCAAAAAGGAATAAAACAATTAAGTAAAAACGTAAAAAATGAGTCAAACCAACTTTAAAGAAACGAAATCTGAAAACATCACCCAGTCAAATTTAAACACAACTGTCATATGGTTTTGTTTGCTGTATGCTACCATAAGCATCTATAGTCAACAGTCTGGCTGCAGAATTTTATACTTGTTGAGAGTTTCTAATAATTTTGAAAGGAGATCAATATGTCTTTACTGGGGAAAATCCCTTATTTGAACGACTATGCAGGTGCATAAGTAGTAGAAGATCACAAATTCTTTACCGCCAGTAATGCTATGGGTAAGGCCATTAAATTTGAAATTGTTCCAGGTTTTCTGCAGCTCACATAACCTTTCATTCCACTTGTTTCATCAGCACTAGCTAACTAGAATATGCAGGACTGCTACTTTCTTTTTATTTAATGAGAAGTTACACTCTGAAGAGATTATGTCTTTCACATTGCCCTTTTAACCATTCCAGAGTCAGCTGATGCTTCTATATAAAAGCCAGCTGACTTGGCAGGGGATCCCTTCAAAAGCTGTTATCAAGACCACTTGGGTTCATTAACATTCTGGGGTGGATATTAATTGGCTACCTGCTGCTATAGAGTCATCAAGTCTTATGGCCCATTAAAAAGTAATCTGTCTATGATAACAGTGTAAGAGAGTTGCACCCAAATAATCATCTATCCAGGATAGAAACATTCTCTGAACTGCGTCATATACAATGAATAGTGCTAGATCCCAAGTAGGACAGACATGTGGTTACCATGGGGCCCATGAAGATCAGAACCATTCTCAGTAGGGCAGCCTCAGACTGAATGTCAAAATCTACAGTTCAATCTGAGGAAATTTCAGCATAACTCTTGACTGAGAGTCCATCTGCATCAGGCAAGGGCAAACTTCAGTCCACCAGGTGTTTTGAACTTCAACTGTCACAATTCCTAACCGGTAAGCTGATTGGGATTTCTGGGAGTTGGAAGTCTACAACATCTGGAGAGCCAAAATTTGCCCATGCCTGATCTACATTGTAGAATTAATGCAATTTGATGCCATTTTACCTACTATGCCTAATGTTATGGAATCCTGGGATTTGTTGTTTGGTGAGGCACCAGCACCATTTGGCAGAAAAGGCTAAAGATCTTGTAGAACCACAACTCCTATTTCATGCAGAACCACAATTCCCATTATTCACTGAGAGCCAGATTAGTCTTATGATGGTCTTCAAAAAGCCATTTGTAATTGCAAGACTGTATAAATGTAACTTTTGTTGCCCTGGCATAGAAATCCTTGCAGGCTACATAAAATGACATAGTGGGCTGGATTTGGCTTGCAGGCCTTGTGTTTGTCATGTGTGATCTAACATTCTAGTTTCCTCTTTTAGGAATACTTTGATTCACTGAAATACCTTTTAAGAATGTTAGATGGGGCATTTTATAAATGCTAAGAGAAATATAATATTTCATTTACTATGCAGGTATGTTTGGAGGCCAACTGTACCTTCAATCTTCAGTCAGAATTTCTGATAAGTTTCCAACCAACCCTAAAGCTTTGGAGTCCAGGAATGATAATGCAGTCACCCCTTTACCTGTAATCAGGTGGAAGCCCTTGATTCGTAAGTGTTTCATAAATTCTATTTTCCCCACACTGGAAGGGGAACATAACTAATAATAGAAAATGTATTATTTTTCTTTCAATAGATGACTGTTTTACTACGGAAAATGTATACCATAAATCCGATCTTTTTACAAAAGACAAAAGTAACAAATTCCTCTTCACCATCACTAAATTAATAGTAATAAAACTAACAAAACGCACAAATTAATACAGTTGGCCCTTCACATTTGCAGATTTGATTTTTGTGTATTTAATTATTCACGGATTTGTTTACAATGTTCTCTCTGGGAATCTCTAGGTCTTCCACTGTGATTCGATAGTCAGGCCAGAAGCTGATAACACTGGCCATCACACATTTTGGTGCCTCAAAAGTTTGACCCGTTTCTAGATATTTGACCTCCTGATTCCAAAAATGGCATCAGTTTTCCCCTATCAGCTCTAGTCTTTTGAAATACAGAACATATGGCATCTGCCAGTCACATCTGCTCGCCCATACAAATCATGATAACCATATCTAAGAATCTAGAGCAGATGCGGTCCAAAAGAACCCCAGTAACAGGCCTAAAAATCAAGAATCTAAGATTTTTGGGGGGTTGAACTTTGTAATAGATACTCATGCTGGAGGATCTAGCAGTTCTTAAAGATAACACCTCTCTAAGAATCTAGAAGGCCCATTGAAAGCTGACCATAGAGTCATGCTAGAGAAATGAAATATTCCTAGAATTTTTACAAGTAAAAAACCCCATTTTACTATTTGCAGTTTTTTCACTTTTGCATTAATCCTGTTCCCCTAACCCCGAAAAATGTGGAGGGACAATTGTTGTTCTAAATATTTCATCTTGGAAAACTTGGCTTTCTTTTCTAGACTCTCCTTCTAGAACTCCTGTTATAGTGGGATCTGATGAATTTGACAAATGCCTCAGCAATGACAAATTTTCTCACGAAGAATACAGTAATGGTGCCCTTTCAGTCCTGCAGTATCCTTATGGTAAGTGTTAATTATGCTTTGGCTTTAGTGATTATTTGACCAGCTCACACATTCACACACAGCTAGAGATTTCCCTATTTTTTGAAAATCAAATGTATGTATAAGTCATTGGAATCCTAAGTAGATTTTGAAATGGTTTGGTCTGTCCTATCTCATGTGACAAAAAATAGTATTGCAAAGGGAGGTTATTGAAATGCCTTTTTGGAATTATGTATAAGTCTGTTGTTTACAAAGAGGAAGAAATAAAAGGTTTCACTGAACATTTCTAAAGCTGGATGAAACCTTTGGATTCCCGTCTATATGTTGTTGTTCTGCCATTTAGCAAGTTCAGGTGGGCAAATTTAATTTTAAAGAAATTAGATCTTTTTAGTTTGCAGATTTAAAAACACTCTTGTGAAATCATTACTGGTTTTTTGAAATCATAGATAATGGCTATTTCTTGCCATACTACTCACGAGAGAGGAACAGGCGGAGCACTCAGATCACAGTCCGGTTTTCTGAGAGCATGAGCTATAAGAATATCCGTAAAAAAGATCCTGTTCTGTTACTTCACTGGTGGAAAGAAATTGTTAGCACCATCTTATTCTGCATTGTGGCTACTACATTTGTTGTACGCAGACTATTCCATCCCAATGCTCACAACCGAGTAAGTAGAATGATTTAGTACTAGAAATGTAATTGTGGATATTCTCTTGGAAGGTTTTTGTTTCTGGGTATGACACATAAGAAACTTAACAGCTGCTCAAATATATCCTTGTTGAAGATCGTCAAGTTTTACATACAGTATATATTGTCCAGTAAGGTGTATAGAATAATTTCCCTTTTGAAGTGTCTAGAAGTGGTGGGATTAGGGGGAATTTCATCTGTGCACTGCATTGGATATGCTGTACTTTTTAGCATCTTTCTATGTAACTATCCCAGTGGTTCTCAAGCTGTAAGTCTCCAGATGTTTTGGCCTTCAACTCCCAGAAATCCTAACAGCTGGTAAACTGCCTGGGATTTCTGGGAGTTGTAGGCCAAAACACCTGGAGACCTACAGGTTGAGAACCACTGAATTTAACCTTTTAAACAAATCAAGGCAGAGTTAAGGTGGAAAGGACAAAGTTTGAAACACTTTGTTTAAAAAAGGAGGAGGAAATATGTATACTGTTATTGCTTGGAAAATGTGCTTCCAGATGTAACGCACCAACTGTTGAATAAAATCATGGTGATTTATTGAATCCTCTTCAAGAAGTGAATGGTGACACCACTCTCTTTATTAATGCCAGTACTACCCTATATACCAGGCATGGACAAACTTTGGCCCTTCAGGTGTTTTGGACTTCAACTCCCACAATTCCTAACAGCTTACCAACTGCTAGGAATTATGGGAGTTGAAGTGCAGAATATCTGGAGGGGCGAAGTTTGCCCATGCCTGCTATATACTAATGTATATGCCTAAAATATTTGTCAGAAAGTCAACCCAAAAGTCAACCTGGGTCAACTTACCCACACATTAATGTGACTACTGTATCTTAACTCTTATTTTTTTTAAAATTGAACTATCCTCTTCTCAGAATAGAATGGCAAAAAGCAAGGAGAACCTAAAGAAGCATAGATACCCTCTATTATTTCTGCCATTTGATCACTTCTGGCCTTTTTGACTGTTACCTTCCAACATAAAGTTATTTTTCATGTTTTTAAAGCTCAACAGTTAGTATGCTGGTTCACTTCAGGGCGGGCAGGAGAATTCAACTATCAAAATGCTGATAACATTCAGCTCTGTGTCTTCTTGCCATTGGAGTTAGTTGGGGTTGTGCAAGTGATGGGTTGATGCCTGTGTGGTGGAACAAAGTGGATAAAAGGCAGTAAATTGAAGCTAAATTCCAACAGGACTCTGTGAATCAGTGGTTCCTTGGGAACTGGGTAAACAGCCTGTACTGTATGCGGTTGTACTTTATCTGCGGGAGCAGGTACATGTATTGGGAATAATCCTAGATTCATTTTTTTGTTGGAATTTCAAGTGTATTACATGACTCAAATCGTTTGGGATCAGCTGTTGTATTCCTGGGCAGAAATAGCCTTGCACAGTAGTTCATGCAGCAGTTTCCTCCTGATTAGATTCCTGCAGTGCACTCAATGGAGGGCTGGCCCTGAGGATGTTTTATAAGCTGCAGCTAGTGCAAAACACAGCAGCTTGACTGCTAACTAGAATACCATAACAGACATAACACAGTGCTATTTAAAAATGTGCACATTCTGTTCTGAATTTGAGGTGCATGTCATCACATTTAAAGCCTCAATAGCACGAGAAGTTGATATTTGAAGGTATACCCCTCCCTGTATTTATCTCGCTGAGGACTACTACAGGAGCTTTTGTTTCTGTGCCCCTAGTGGTGTCACTCCTAGTGGGAGGACACAAGAGACTTTTAGCATGTCTTCTATTTGGAGTGTGACTCTGGAAGGTGTCCATCATTGTGATGGCAAATAAAAGAATTTATTAAATCCTAGTTGGTTTACTCCAAAATATTTAATATGATTTTAAACTTTTGACACTCTTTTCCTCTTAATAAGTTATTTAATTTTTATTCTGCTAAGTTAAATTTGTCTTTACCAACTTAAATTATACTTGTATTCTTCCCTAAAATTCCATTATATAGGGAATGCTAAAACATTTTTAATAAATACATTGTGTGCTTTTTGAAAAAATTGCCTTTTTACTGGTTACTGCAAGCTAACTTCAGCCTTCTTTAGTTGTGACTGATGTGTTCTTATCCATCAGCAGCGAAAGGAGTCGGAAACCCAGTGTCAGACAGATACGAAATATGAAACTTCTGCTGGACAGGCTAAAGATAACACCTGGTCTGACATTAAGAACTCTGGATATGTATCGAGGTAAAAGCAAACATCTAGCTTGGCAAAATGCATATAGTGCAGTAGCCTTAAGTAGGAGAAGAGAGTACTGTTCGGCTGATTAAAATATTGTTTGCATAAAAGTTCCCCACTTGCAAAATATTTTACTTGCTTTGCTAAGAAGATAATCATCTGCATCTTCATGCTTACCATGGAAAAGAGAAGCCCCACTCCACATTTCTATATAGAAATGGAAGCTAATTCCCACAGCAGTCTAGTTTTAAACCAAAGAGTTTGTCGGAGGAAGCACAGTTATTAAGCCCATATACACCTGCTTTGCCTTTTTGTGTAGAAGGCACTTTCCTTTACAGCTCACACAAAAATGAAGCAGGTTGGCAGAGGAGACAGAAAGTGACCTGTTGCTTCTTTGATCAGCATGTTCAGTCAACTAACTGAATTTCAGGTCACTTGGAACTACCAGGGGAATTACCGAGTATAAACGAACAATGAATGTTTCTGAACAGATTGTCCAATTGTGATTGTGTGATTTCTTGCAGATATCTAACAGATTTTGAGCCAATTCAGTGCTTGGGCCGTGGGGGATTTGGAGTAGTGTTTGAAGCCAGAAACAAAGTTGATGATTGTAATTACGCTATTAAAAGAATACGTTTACCAAACAGGTAAATATCTTTTTAGTTTCATTCACGTAAGAATGCCGTTAGATGACGCTGTTTTCCCCTTAGTAGTTGTCATGTTCGGTTTTATTCTCATATTGTCTAGTACAGGAAACCTTAAACATTTTCCACTAATGACTCCAACTGATAAATTTTCCATGACCCTAGGTATAGGCATATAAAAACCAAGCACTTACTGATAATAAATCAGCATTTGCAAGAGTCGCTAAACAGGCTGATTTTCCTTTCGTGGAGTACAGCTGAACCATTTTCTGCAGAGTCTACTGTAAACACTGCATGCTGCTAACAGATTTGTATAAATGGGCAGCATTGAAAAACCTTTTACTGTTGCTAATTTTTTTCTTGCCCCCAACATTGAGCTAAGGGAACCCACAGTTTAAGAAAAAATAGCCTAGCAAATCAATGTGGCTTTCAAATTTGTAAAATCATCAGTTATAATAAATAGTTAAAGTTCCTCCTAACATGAATATTTTTGTGTGCCTACCTAGGCCCCTTCTGCACTGCCATATAATTCAGATGATCAAAGCAGCTAATCCACATTGTCTTCTTTGAACTGGATTATATGAATTGCACTGCCATATAATCCAGTTCAAAGCAGTTAATCTTGATTTTATATGGCAGTATAGAAAGGGCCTTTAATGTTCTGTAATTGCAGGGAGTGAAGGGGGTTCTTTTTTCCTACCAGCAGATTCTTCTTTTCAGAAAAAAGAATATATGAGTGACAGAGGGATTGAGTGAACATTTGTGATCATAAATGATGGTTTGGTCCCCTGGCTTTTAAAATGACAATATTTATGGCTGACAGTGCTCCTTTTCAACATTTTCATATGAATTATTTCTAGGATCTATTGTTGCATTTGGATCCTTTACAAACTGAAATGACTGCCATGTAATAACCATTGCAGCTTAATCACAACAGAATGTTGTCTTGACTTACACTTTTCCTTTCTAAAATTTTAGGGATCAGGCTCGTGAGAAGGTGATGCGTGAAGTTAAGGCCTTGGCAAAGCTTGACCATCCTTGTATTGTTCGTTACTTCAATGCTTGGCTAGAAGCACCACCCGAGAGTTGGCAGGAAAGAATGGACAAACAGTGGCTAAAAGATGAAAGGTATCTGGTTCTTGGAAAGTGCAATTGTTTATGAAAGGCATCTGTGAATATTGTATTGTGTTCTAGAAGGTACAAGGGAGGACAAAATTTAACATTTTGATTTCTACTATTTATATTAACTGTTTTCAGTTTTATGATTAGTTATTCATGAGGATTTATTTACTGGATTGAGTCTGCCATAGCAATTAAACTGTGTGTTCAGACTTCTTTTGTTTTCATGGTTTTTATGCAGTCTACATCTCTGTACAACCTTTTAAAGTAATATTACCCATGCCTGGGTACATCGAGCAAACAAAATGGAATTTGGGAATTATACAGTGTTCTATTCTGGCCATTTAATGACACCAGATTTTGAAACAGGATAACAGAAGTACTATATCATGGGAAGCCTCAGCACATTTCTGAGATATTCCTTATATATTTATATACGTTGAAATCCGGGGAAATAATGGGGAAGTAATGTACTTAATAATAAAAATTGTGATGATTATGTTTACCTTATTTAACTGTGGATTTTACAGACAAAAACAAAAAGCTGTTCTTCTTTTGCTCTTAAGTCAGTGAACTAAAGTTTGTAATTTTTTTTAAAAAAACGTTCTCCCTCTGTTCTTTTTTAAAGTATTGATTGGGCAATCAGTTCTCCCAGTCCAGCGGAAGCACCATCATTTAAAATTAGAACTGAGCCATTTTCTTCAAAGGAACAGATTGAAGTTAGTACTACACCTGGAGAAAGGAGGACCTTGCTCTCTGTTGGGATATCTTGTGACCAATCACATTCGTCAGAGTGCCAGTTTTACCCTCTGGAGTTCTCTTCTGTTGATAACAGAGACTTGAGCCAAATGGCGGAACCTGTGTCAAACATTAAGGATAGCCTTCTCTCCGATTGTGATATAGAAGGTAGCTGTTCCTTTGAACTTTGTCCTCCAGCTAAGCCAAAAGTAAGGATGAGGGAGAGGACCTCTTCATCTATTGTTTTTGAAGACTCTGGCTGTGACAATGCTTCTAGTAAAAAGGATAGCCACTCTGGAGATAAAGAAACAAGCACAAAAGGGTCTAGTAGTAAAATATCATCGTCAGCAACTCCTTTGTCTGTTTCTCCACCAAGACCTACAACCTTAAGTTTGGACCTCTCTAAGAACTCTGTACCAAAAGCCATGCCTACCACACCAAAAGTGTACCTTTACATCCAGATGCAACTCTGTAGGAAGGAAAACCTCAAAGACTGGATGAATACACGATGTATCATGGAGGAGAGGGAAAGGACAGAGTGCCTGCTAATATTCTTACAGATAGCAGAAGCTGTTCAGTTCTTACATAGCAAAGGATTGATGCATCGGGACCTCAAGGTTTGTATTGAAAACAGTATGATAATATTTTTTAACCCCAGAAGTTTTGTGTATGTGAAAACCCTGTGCTTTCCTCAGTAGGGATCATCATTGCTATTGATCTTGAAGTCTAGTTGTCATAAAAATACAGATGGAAGGCATGAGATATGTTTGGCATCCCACATGCAGGATTGGAGCAGACGATCCAAAGTATAATCTGGCAGTTACAGCATAATACTCCCATTCTAATTGATTGCTCTTCCTTGTGGAATTTCACCTCTTTTGGTTTTAAACGGAACCATGCTTTTGATACAACTTTGAGAAGACATGAGAAAATCCTAGATTGCATTGATATAGTATAATATGCTATTTTAAAATTATTCCTTCTTGTGTAGTTGACTGTATCACATTAATCGTTAAAATTCCAAAATTGTCTCATTCAGGAGAGGGAGTGTCACTACCACTATGTAACATCCTGCTTTCTGTTGCTGGCAGTGTGCAGCCTGTTCATTACGCCAGTGAAGTGCTACTGCTACTTTTCTATTCCTTTCGTTTGAGCAGGTTTGGAATATGCAATCTCACAACAACATGACTTTCAAGTTGCAATCATATATTTTACACTTTGGGAAAAAGAGGAAATAGGAGCTTCTTTCCCAAAGAATGATAGAACTTCACAAATAGGGAGAAGTCAGTGAACTGACTAGACATAGGAAATATTATGTGGATAATATGTTATCTGTGTTAATTTCTTTGTGTGTTCACTTGTTAATATTTCTAGCCTTCCAACATATTTTTCACAATGGATGATATAGTAAAAGTCGGGGATTTTGGCCTAGTGACTGCAATGGACCAAGATGAGGAGGAAGAATCTGTTCTAACACCAATGCCAACTTATGACAGGCACACTGGGCAAGTTGGGACCAAGCTCTACATGAGCCCAGAACAGGTATGCTCTCTGCCTCACTCTTAATCAGCAGAGCTCTCGTAAATGTCTACTTTGAAGTGTATGTGCTGCTGTTCTTTTTTCGTTATAAATACAACCTGTCCACCTTTTTGAATCTTACAAGATCTTCATGGTATGATTGTTATTTGGACAACATAGCTTTGAATCCTGCTGATTGGTCCCACTGGAGTAGACCTACTGAGTTACATGTTGAGTATTGAGTCAGTGCATAGATAAATCCCATTGATATTGTGAGTCTGTTTTAATTGAATCGAATGAGATCAACACCAATGTCTGAAGAACATGTGGTTATTACAATATGTGATTGTGCTGTTAGCAGAAAAGCAGGATATTAAATAAATAATGTGGAACATGTGCCAGCCAAATGACTTAATGCTTTTCTAGGATACTTCATTGCTCTCTCTCCAGTCACAGTTGTATATATACTGATGTGTGACTCAAAGATCTCTGTGGCTGTTGAACATATTTAGTCTTTGATGTGTTGTCTTGGTTGGATATTTTATTAACAGAGACACTATCCCTTAAGGATTGCTTTCCCCAAAGTATTCTGTATTCTTGAACAGTGGCCTTATTTTGGCTCTAGTTGCACCAGCACTCATACCTGAGTTTATTTAATTCAGTTGTAGCCAATAGGCCACCAAGTCACAAAACTCTAGCTTGATATTAGGAGTGTTTCATTTCAGAACAGTGAGGAAAGTAAGGTGTTAAGGCTACCCCTGCCAATTTTTTTAATTGAAAAAAAAAAACCTCTCGAGCCCCCTAGTGGCAATTTTGCTACATTTATTCCCCAACCTTTGTCTTGAAGCCAGCCTGTAAAAGGGAGAAGAAAACTTTTTCAAAACAAGAAGTAGCTATAATTGACTTCTGGTTAGGGTGGGGGGGGGGGGTAAGTTTCCTCTTGGAGTCTAAATCAAGTTGACAGAATGGACACCCTCTGCCTCACTAAGCATAAGGACTTTTTCACAGGAAAAAAATGGAAGACATAAAAGGAGTGATTCTGCTGGCACTTAATGAAATTGTCATATCAGCAAATATATTCACTACTCCCTTGATTATTGGGCTGGTTGAAAGGCCAAGAGGGAGGGAGGTTGAATGGAAGTTTGGAAGGAATTTGGCCTTTCTCTTCATTTTGTCAAATGGTGTACTGCTGTTCTAAGGGGTAAATACTTGAGTTAGAGACTTGAGTGTATTGCATATTTAGAACATTCATCACCCTTCTGTAGTAATTGATAGTTACAGATGGAAGGGTTGTTGTATGTCTTTCGGGCTGTGCAGCCATGTTCCAGAAGTATTCTCTCCTGACGTTTCGCCCACATCTATCTAACGTCAGGAGAGAATACTTCTGGAACATGGCCACACAGCCCGAAAGACATACAACAACCCTGTGATCCCGGCCATGAAAGCCTTCGACAACACACAGATGGAAGGGCTTGCATGCTTGCTGTTAGTATTTCATTTCTTTTAATATTCATGTTTCAAGCAATTTCCTTTGTGTTTACTATTAAGTTTCAGAGACTATGATTGGAACCATTTAAAATGTTTATTTATTCAATCTTAATTCTTACAAGATTCTCTCTAGTCCTGTATGTGATGGTTTTGATCACAGATAAGAATAGAAAAAATGTGATTGATTTAATTTCTGAATCTTTTTTTATTGCTGATTTTTATCTTGAACTTTTCAGGTCCATGGAAATGTTTATTCACACAAAGTGGATATCTTCTCTTTGGGCCTGATTTTGTTTGAGCTCCTTTATCCTTTCAGCACGCAAATGGAGAGAGTCAGGGTAGGTGTACTGTTCTACTTTTGCTACTTAAAGAAATATGTATAATCTAGCAACAAAGTACTACTTTCCATGATAGTGAAATTTCTGTGAGGCAATCAGCTCTGCTGACTATAGCAGTGCTGCTGTTAGGGTGTCCCATGTCAGATAGGGAGCCAGATTAAATGTGCCAAACACCTGCTGAGCAGCAGGTGAAAAGATGGGTGGACTGACACTTGTGGAGGATCTTTGAGAAACAAGGGTAGTGACATCATAGTTAACACTTGTTAGGACTGCACAAAAGGAGGTGCTGGTAAAGCACTTGTGAATTTCTTTTACCACGAACACTCTATACCGAGACAACCCAAAATACAGCAAGAAATAGTGCCAAAAGATGACACTCCCAGATCAGAAGACACTCAAGCTACTGCAGCACAATAGAGGATACTTATGAGAAGCACTTTTGGTTAATAATGCAACTGGATTCAATCCAAAAGGATACTTACTTATTGACATGCACATGCCAAACACATCCTTCAAGCAACCCTAGAAATGACTTTGTCCATGGACATCATCTAATAACTAATACAGAAATCAAACAGACCACATAATTGGACGTAGAAGATGGATAAGCTCCATTCTCTCTGTAAACTCAAGAATAGGAGCAGATTGTGACACAGACCATCAACTGTGCTGGTAGCTGAAATTAAAGGGAAAGAAAAATGCTAAATTAACTATCATCTGAAAATACAACCTGAAGGACATCCTCAAATAATGCAAAGATAACATAAAATAGGATTGTACTATTAAGCCTAAAGAACTTGAAGCCAGAAGAACTGAAGCTGAGGACATTGTCATGAAGGAATCCAAAAGATACTATCTTCAGCAGAAAAGAAAAGGAACCATCAGTGGATTACAGGTGAAACTTTTCAAGCAGTTACAAACAGATAAAGAATAAAAATAAAAGGTGACAGAAATAAGGCAAGAACCTTGAATGCAACTGTTCAGATTTGTGTGCAGGGACAAGAAGAACTATAATTATGCAGAGAAATAGAAGATGACAACAAAAAGGAAAAACAAGAAATGTCTTCCACAAGGATATGATGCAGTGTGGCAGGATAGACCCTGTTATGCAAGGTGTTAAGAAGTTCTGACAGTACCTATTACTAATGATGTGCATTTATTATAAATGGGATAAATAGCAACTAGGACTAGGAGTGTGGGCAACTCGTACAGTAAATGTTATTTAGTTTGTAGAATAAACTGAACCTTAATGATGAGCTTGCAGAGTATTTTATATATTGTGGAAAAAGTTAGTTCAGTCTTGGCATATGAAGTACAGTAACATCTTGTGGAGCATATCATTTTAAGTGACAATAAAAAGTCCTTCTTAAAATGTTATTACAGACATTGAGTGAAGTAAGGCATTTGACGTTTCCTGATCTGTTCATTGAGAAGTATCCAGAGGAGGTAAGTACACATTTAAATTTCTTGTCTATATTTGTGTGTTAGTCTTGGACTTTTCTTGGATGTCTTTTCATTTACAAGACTGCTTAAACTCACATTTTCATTTCATAACTTTAAATTGCCAGTGAATGAGTGAGTGATTGCTAAACTGTATAGTTAAAAATGATCTTGATTTTATTAGTAAGCTACATTTTTTATCCTTTTACTTTAAAGCTTCTTAGGGGAAAAACAGTCTGTGGCTCTGTTAATGAAGTCCTAAGTGGCATCTATGGTGGAGAACAGTTTTTGTCAGCTAAGAGGCAGCTGCAGTCCTTGTCTGAGCACATAGTACTCTGTGACCCTGGGTGCATCTGCACTGTACAATTAATGCCATTTGGCACAATACTATGGAATTGTTGGAGTTGTAATTGTATATAATTTTAGCCTTCTCTGCCAAATAGTGCTAGCGGTTTCATAATCTACAAATCATAAGATTCCATAGCACTGAGCTTGGCAGTTAAAATTTGGTCAAACTGCATTAATTCTACAGTGGATAATATAGTCAAGTTAATTAGGATTATGTGTCTTCAAGTCATTTCAAAATTAGGGCGACTCTAAGTCTAAAGCTTAGAGCAGGGGTGCAGGTAAATGACCTTGGAGGGCCACATCCGGCCTGTGTGCCTTAGTTTGGAGACCTCTGCCCTAAATTATTCTTTCATGGCCAAACCTGTGTCAATATACATTTAATTTTTCAAAGCAACACATTTATAAGGGTTTTTTAATGGTTATAGTAAAGGATAGAAAAAGCATACTCTTATTCTTCCATAATACTGTGGATGTATTCTCTGTGGATGCAAAGGGGAATCTACAAACAATGTATATGCTTCTCATTTCCAGAAAGAGGCAGGGTTCATATGATCACAGATCTTTCTGCTTTTTAGACTCATATACACCTATATTTCACTTTCTTTCCTTACTTCACCCAGAGCTCTCTGTAGGCATTTTTATTCTTCAATCTATTTTTGTCTTTGATGTTTCTCTCTCTTTTTCTAACTGTTTATTAGTTTTCTTAAAAACAAATCTACCTACTTTGTAGTTTCCTTCTATCCTTTTATCTCTTTTTCTACCTGGAGGAACCACAGGAATTAAAATATCTACTTTAATCTATTATGCCACATAATATTTTGCAAATGGTTGGAAAGTATCTTTCAATCGGTATGGAGATTGTATATAGGCACTGATGCTAACAATGCTTTCCATTTTATGAAATGATATAATGTATTATTCTCTGTTTAGTATGCAATGGTAAAGCACATGCTCTCTCCAAGTCCCACGGAAAGACCAGAGGCTGCGGACATTATAGAAAACCCTTTATTTGAAGACTTGGAATTCCCATCAAAACCAGTGCTGCGACAGAGATCACGGACAATGAGTTTATCTGGATTGAAGCATTCAAGATAGCTGAATAAATAATTTGGCATAATTATGATGGATTGATTTTACTGTGGTAATTCAACAGGAAGAATTCAGTGTCAAGCAGCATCTCTGGAATATTCATATTCTCAGCTTTATGGTGTCATATTTATGTAAGCTACCATTGGATGGAGCTAAGAGTTTATGTTTAATATTTTCTAATCTCTTGAAACACATGACTTTCACTTCATAATGTGGTATATTTTAAATTCTGATACACTGTCTAGTATGTGAACTTTGTACATATTCTAGGAAATTGGAAAGAATGGCTATTATGTAAATAAAATTAAATTCTGTATTTTTATAGAACCAGTTGGTCTCTAATCTTGACGTATAGCCTTGATTACATTAATGTAAGACATGAAAGCTATTTTAGAGCAAACTTACAATTTTGTCCCTGGAGGATAACATGCACAATGAAAATAGTTTTACTGTGATAGCCAGTTTTAGACCAATTGTGATTTGTTTCTGCTCAGTAGACATTGTTAAAAAAATTAGATGAGGAAGGAAAAAGATTTGAACAGCTTGAATTGCCACAGTAACAAATGAAGCATTTATTCAATATTTTTGTAATTCCTAAAACATTGTGTTTAACGTTACCTTGCAAGAATGTAGTAATCAGGTCTTAATATATTCCCGAAATGAGATGATTGTGCTTGATAAACACCTCCTTCTCACTGTAAATATGTTAATTTTTTATTTATAAAATGTCAAATCAATCCTTTTGGGGTTGGTGGTGTACAGCATGCACTTAGAACAATTTGTTAGGTGCATTTAATTACTGTGACTTCTTTCAAGTCTGATTTAATAAAATCTTTTTTTATTTAGAGGTGGTTGTCTTGTATTTTAAAATGATGAATGGAATAATTTCAGCATTGTGTCAAAATCTGACTTCAGAGAACCATAATTCTGTAAATTTATTGGGCTGACGGAGTTCCTACTTTCCCCCTACAATAGGGGCAGACAATCTGCAATCTTTCAAGGCTCTGCATCCCATTCCCAATTCCCTCAGACCCCAGCTTCTTTGCAGAAAAATCCTGGGGACAGAGTCGATATTCAGTGCAAGGCTTCCTCTTCTGTCAGCACTTCCATGAACTTCTATCAATTGATACCAGGACAAAAACTTAAGCTACTGATTTACCGAGTTACCATTTTTGCTTGATCATAAATAAAACATGACACAGTGTGCCTGTTTTGGTCTGTGTACTTCTATTTGGTGATCGGTCCTTTTGTTTACGAATATTTTGAGTGATTCCCTAGGGCACTAAATATGAAACCATTCTATATTTTGAACTGCATCTCCCAGCAGTCCTAGCAAGCTTAGCTAAGGATGGGTCCACCTGGCAGTTACCATTCAAAGACGTCAGTTTTCACTCTAGTGGGCTTGAGACAATAAGAATTAGGGCCTCCTTTTCTGGATTCGGTAGGTCTGACCCCGGCCTCTTGACAGAAAAATGCAGGGGACAGAGACAACACTGAGTGCAAAGCTTCATCCTATTCTGACATGAATTTCTACCAGCTGATACCATGGCAAATCTACTGATTTAAGGAGCTACTCGCTGTTTTGAGGGGACCCCAGATGGCTTCAGTGGCCGAGGAAGTGGCACTGACTTCGCCTTCACTATCTATGGCAGGGGTCCCCAAACTAAGGCCCGGGAGCCAGATGCGGCCCTCCAAGGTCATTTACCTGGCCCCCGCCCTCAGTTTTATAATATAATATTTTTTATCATTTTTAATAATATGATATATTGTATATACATATAATATTGATAATAATATGTTATACAATATAATACTAATACTAATACCATATAATAATATTAATTATATGTTATATATTACGTATAATATTACAGTATAGTAATATATAATGCTAATATTGTGCTGTGCTAATAATATAATATATTGTATGTACATATAATTTTGATAATAATCTTATAATGTTATACAATATAATATTAATAATAATACCCTATAATAATATTAATTATATGTGTAAAGATGTCATGATCATTGTGTTTTATTCATGATTGCTATGTTTAGGTTGACTGTTTAAGGTTATATATTTCAGTTATTCTTATACAGAAGTTGGGAGCCTCTAAGGCATGGCCAGGAAAAGGGGCGTGGCTTCACCTTGCTGGTGGAAGCCTTGGAATTCAAATTTAGCAGTTGGAATTGGGCAGTTGGAGTTTGACGGTTGACCAGAGCAGTTGGTTCTGTTCAGTGGGAAAGGAGTGAGATCGAGAGAAGGGATTGTGGGAGGAAGTTGAGCAGCTAGAGAGTTTTAGCGGAGAAGGGCTAAAATTAAAGTTGCTGAGCCTTTAGTAGAGATAACTAAAGAGCTGAGGCTACATCCCTAAGTCAAGGAGGACTAGGGTTAACCAGTTAAACTCCCCAGTCCAAGTTTGATCGGGTACAGATCAACTAAGTTCAAGAAGGACAGTATTCCTAACTGAAAGAACCAAATCATATAAAGCTGATACCATACTAAGCTCAGAGAAACTATTGAGAAATCTTGCAACACTTACTGTGCAGAAGTAACATCGTTCAACTCAAGATATAACATTCTTGCGACCATCAAGCTTTGTGCTATAAATAAACAAGTTACTGTTTCTTCAATTGTTGCTTATTATTTGAGCAAAGCATCTTTCAAAGGTGGTGGCAGCGATAACATTGAAAAGTAGAATACATAGAGGTAGAAGTTGAATCCTTCGCAATTTGGTGGCAGAGGTGGGATCCAAAAAGATTCCATCCCTGTCATCATACTTCTTTACAATATGTTATATATTACATATAATATTACAGTATAGTGGTATAGTTCAATATAGTAATATATAATGCTAATATTGTGCTATGCTAATAATATATTGTATGTACATACAGCTGCTCTGAGTCCCCTTCAGGGTGAGAAGGGCGGGATATAAATGTAATAAATAAATTTAGTAAATGAATAAATAAATAATTTTAGACTTAGGCTCGTCCAAAATCTGAAATGACTTGAAGGCACACAACAACAACAACAACAACAATCCTAATTGACTTGACTATCTCATTGGCCAGAAGCAGGCCCACACTTCCCATTGAAATCCTGATAGGTTTATGCTGGTTACATTGTTTTCATTTTAAAATATTGTATTGTTCTTTCATTGTTGTTGTTGTTTTGCACTACAAATAAGACATGTGCAGTGTGCATAGGTATTTGTTCGATTTTTTTCCTCCAAATGATAATTCGGCCCCTCCACAGTCTGAAGGATTGCCCTCTGCTTTAAAAGTTTGAGGACCCCTGATCTATGGTGAGCGTCCTGAGGGTGAAGGGGATATTACTGTGGGCAACACTACAGCACGCCTCTGTAAAACTTAGCCGGATTTCTAACACAATCAACCTTGTGGTCCAAAGGCAATAAGCACAACAAGTGGTAACAATTTCAGAAATCAATTTATTCGAGAAAGAGACATGCTGACAAAAACCGAGGAAATAAGAACCAAGCAAGTTCTCCTTTATCCATTGCTGGGACCCCTTGAACGGCAACCAGGACGACCCCAGGCTGGCCAGCAACATGCAGCATTCTCCCGGTCTCAGCCTGCATCGAGGTTCAGCATTAGGCTGGGATGTCAGGATTTTTCTGTCTTACTGAAGTCAAGAGGCTAATGGATCACATGCCTTTTAGATCAGCCAGCTGGACTCCTGCTCATTCCATCCCAATTCATTCTTAACAATGAAAGTGGGCATAAGAAAGAAGGGGAAATGATATTTTCCCATAAAAGATATTTTATTCCTTCAGGGTTTCTTTTGAAGGGGCAATGGGTATAGAAAAATGGGACAACTGTGCACCCCACCTAGCTTGCCTCCTCGAGATCACAATAGTCTTCCGCGAGTGCCCCCTATACTCCACCCCCTGGGATACACAGTGGCCCATTTCAAGCCCATTTGCATTTGCCACATTAGTTCACATTGGAGCAGGTGGGGTTTGCAGATCCTTTAATTGTGCTTGTTTTTTTGACCTGGGTGATGGTTGGAGTTTTTATCTGGGTATCCATCAGTGTGCGTAGTCTTTCTGTAAACCGTGTGGCTCAATGGTTGATTTGGTTTGCTGATGACTAGGACATCTAGAAATGGTTGATTTCCTTCATTTTCTTTTTCCAAGGTAAATTGGATGTTTGGGTGGATGTTGTTGATGTGATGCAGGAACCTGTTCTGTTTTTCTTCTCCATGACTTCAAATGGTGAAGGTGTCATCCAAATATCGGAACAATACGGGGGCTTTTTTGGTGCTATTTCCAGGGCCTTTTTCTCAAATGGCTTTTCTTTCTTCTCTTGTTATGTTGCTGGATGGACCCTTTGTTTCCTGAGGATCCTTAATGTTACCCTCTAACTTCTGCCGCTTCTTCCTCCTTTTGCTCAGATGAATGCTTCGCTGCCTGAGGGTTGCCCATCGATCAGATAATCATGGTCCGCGAATTATGAAGTTGAGATCAAGGGTGGGAAACGGTACATCCAGGTCACTGGCCAGGTGGGAGGGGAAGGTGCGAGGGTTTTTGCGGGAGGAGGGCGTGGACCGGCTCGAGGCAGAGGAATGATTTTGGGCGGGCTCCACTGTTCCGTGCTCAGAGGCATCTTCGGGAGAAAGGACTGTTGCCTTTTGACTTCTGTCTCTTCCACATTGGCCATCCGGCGCACAAACCCCGGCCGGAGATCCTTTTTGATGGAATCCTGCTGTGCCTTCTGGCCTTCCTTGCCGGTCTTCCCAAGGCCGTGGGGCTTGCTTTGTAAGGCAGGGGGCTCCTGCCGTGTCGGTCTTCGGAGCTGCCTCTCCTCCCGCTGCTTCTTGACCTTCTCCCTCAGGACTTCCGCTTGGGAGGCTTTTCGTGGGGCCAGTTCCCATAAGGGGCGCCTCTGCCTGCTTGGCCGCTTCGGATGGACGGGTGGCCCTGGCCACTTGACGGGGGCTTCCTCGGGCTCAGGGGGGTGACGCAAATAGATCAACCGGATCTCAGGAAGCAGGCAGCCAGTATTTAGCAGGTCGTATGCCTCCATTACAATTTCAAAAAAACAGAAACAAAACTCAAAACAAAAACAAACAAAATCAAAACAAAAACAAAACAAACCAAAAACAGCCAAATAATAAATAATAAAAGAAAATACGGCAAATAAAATAAATAAAATAAAAAGAATACAAACCAATAAATAAAATAAAATAAAATAAATGTATACTATATTTGAGAAAAAAGCTAAATAATTACGATTCTAAACTCTAACAAATACTACAAATAAATATATTCAATAAAACACACTCAATAACAAAAACAATTAACAGTCTAACAATACACAAACAAACCAATAATGAGAACAAATATCAAATACAACAACAACTACAACAACTACAACAAATACAACAACTACAAACCAATAAACCAAAACTAAACACAAATACTAGAATTGCAATGGGAGGCAAGGACAGGCTAAGGGCAGGGCAGCGATGAGCGGAGGATGAGGGCAGAATGAGGCCAGAGGAAGCTGGAAGAGCCCCAGAGGCAGCAACCGTCCAATCGCCTGGGGAGACATTGTGACATCAGAGGGAGGGAGGGGGAGGGAGGGAGGGAGGGGGAGGGATGGGGACATCAGAGGGGGAGGGGGTCTGTTGGGGGTGGGGGTCCTGGGAAGACGGTTGTGGAGAAAGAGAAGAACGGGGGCCATGCTGGGAGGCTCCTGAAGAGGGAGGCTGCCATCTTTGCCTTCCTCTGACTCTGAGAGTGGGATTTGCACCAGGGGCTTCCGATGGTAGTCTATTCAGTGCCTTCCATGTTGCCCAATCTTCTGTGTGCTCAGGGGGGAGTCTCTCATCCGCTCTTAGCCATGGATTGAGTTTCCGGGTTTTAGCCTGCCACTTTTGGACTCTCACTTGCTGAGGTCTTCCTGCGAGTATCTTTGTAGATCTTAGAAAGCTATTTTTTGATGTAAGGCATTGGCGTGCTGGTTGATATTCGAAGTTGATGTCAGGTGGTGCAATACCGGCTAAACAGTATATTTTCTCCAGTGGTGTAGGGTGTAGGCATCCTGTGATAAGGCGGCATGTCTCATTAAGAGCCACATCCACTGTTTTAACGTGGTGAGATGTGTTCCACACTGGGCATGCGTTCTCATTAGACATCATGAGTATAGACAACCTGACCCAACAACTTAAAAATGATCAAGGAAAGCCCCCAAAAAATCCATTTAAGGATGATTTGAAACAAGAAAAATTAATGGAAAGATACAAAGGGAAACTATAATACCAAGAAGAGTGACTGGGTGTGGAAGAATCAAACAAGATTTAGAAACATCTAAACATCCCAAACTATTCCCTTATAGCGGTCCCCCCATCCCATGCACAGCACTCCCTGAACTGATCCCTGAACATTTTTATATGTAAAAGCCTGAGTGAATAAAAAGTGCTTAGCCCTGCTGCTGGAAGGACTGCAGGGAGGGGGCCGTTCTGGCTTTCCTGGGAAGAAGGGACTTCCAGGGTTGAGGGGCAGCCGCCAAGAAGGAAAGCCCTCACTCACATTCCCACCAACCGGGCTTGAGATGGAGGTGGGACCGAGAGACGGGCCTCTCCTGAAGATCTCAGGACCCGGGCACATTCGTACAAGGAAATGCGGTTGGCCAGATAGCCCGGACCTGAACCGTCTAGGGCTTTAAATGTCACAACCAGAATTTGGATTTGTGCCCAGAAGCAGACTGGCAGCCAGTGTCTTGTCTGGATTAAATTTCAATTGGTTTTCCCTCATCCAGTCCATTACTGATGACAGACGCTGCTTTAGGATCAGGACAGTTTCCTTGACTTTAGGTGGAAAGGAGTAGTAGAGTTGGGTGTCATCCGCACATAGGTGGCTCCGAACTCCAAAACTTTGGATGACCTTTCATGTCAAACAGTGTGGGGGGCAAAATGGCATTGAGAAAATTACGATCTGCCAACTGCAAAAGGCCACCCTACTGGGATCTGCGCGCATCATCCGAAAATACATCACAGTCCTAGACACTTGGGAAGTGTTTGACTTCTGATTTTGTGATACGAAATCCAGCATATCTACCTTGTTTGCTGTGTCATGCATAATAATAATAATAATAATAATAATAATAATAATAATAATAATAATAATAATAATAATAATAATAATAATACAACTTGTTAAATAGCATGGGGGACCCATGGAGCAGATTGTGACACAGACCATCAACTGTGCTGGTAGCTGAAATTAAAGAGAAAGAAAAATGCTAAATTAACTATCATCTGAAAATACAACCTGAAGAACATCCTCAAATAATGCAAAGATAACATAAAATAGGATTGTACTATTAAGCCTAAAGAACTTGAAGCCAGAAGAACTGAAGCTGAGGACATTGTCATGAAGGAATCCAAAAGATACTATCTTCAGCAGAAAATAAAAGGAAGCATCAGTGGATTACAGGTGAAACTTTTCAAGCAGTTACAAACAGATAAAGAATAAAAATAAAAGGTGACAGAAATAAGGCAAGAACCTTGAATGCAACTGTTCAGATTTGTGTGCAGGGACAAGAAGAACTATAATTATGCAGAGAAATAGAAAATGACAACAAAAAGGAAAAACAAGAAATGTCTTCCACAAGGATATGATGCAGTGTGGCAGGATAGACCCTGTTATGCAAGGTGTTAAGAAGTTCTGACAGTACCTATTACTAATGATGTGCATTTATTATAAATGGGATAAATAGCAACTAGGACTAGGAGTGTGGGCAACTCGTACAGTAAATGTTATTTAGTTTGTAGAATAAACTGAACCTTAATGATGAGCTTGCAGAGTATTTTATATATTGTGGAAAAAGTTAGTTCAGTCTTGGCATATGAAGTACAGTAACGTCTTGTGGAGCATATCATTTTAAGTGACAATAAAAAGTCCTTCTTAAAATGTTATTACAGACATTGAGTGAAGTAAGGCATTTGACGTTTCCTGATCTGTTCATTGAGAAGTATCCAGAGGAGGTAAGTACACATTTAAATTTCTTGTCTATATTTGTGTGTTAGTCTTGGACTTTTCATTTACAAGACTGCTTAAACTCACATTTCCATTTCATAACTTTAAATTGCCAGTGAATGAGTGAGTGATTGCTAAACTGTATAGTTAAAAATGATCTTGATTTTATTAGTAAGCTACATTTTTTAATCCTTTTACTTTAAAGCTTCTTAGGGGAAAAACAGTTTGTGGCTCTGTTAATGAAGTCCTAAGTGGCATCTATGGTGGAGAACAGTTTTTGTCAGCTAAGAGGCAGCTGCAGTCCTTGTCTGAGCACATAGTACTCTGTGACCCTGGGTGCATCTGCACTGTACAATTAATACCATTTGGCACAATACTATGGAATTGTTGGAGTTGTAATTGTATATAATTTTAGCCTTCTCTGCCAAATAGTGCTAGCGGTTTCATAATCTACAAATCATAAGATTCCATAGCACTGAGCTTGGCAGTTAAAATTTGGTCAAACTGCATTAATTCCACAGTGGATAATATAGTCAAGTTAATTAGGATTATGTGTCTTCATTTCAAAATTAGGGCGACTCTAAGTCTAAAGCTTAGAGCAGGGGTGCAGGTAAATGACCTTGGAGGGCCACATCCGGCCTGTGTGCCTTAGTTTGGAGACCTCTGCCCTAAATTATTCTTTCATGGCCAAACCTGTGTCAATATACATTTAATTTTTCAAAGCAAAACATTTATAAGGGTTTTTTAATGGTTATAGTAAAGGATAGAAAAAGCATACTCTTATTCTTCCATAATACTGTGGATGTATTCTCTGTGGATGCAATGGGGAATCTACAAACAATTTATATGCTTCTCATTTCCCAGAAAGAGGCAGGGTTCATATGATCACAGATCTTTCTGCTTTTTAGACTCATATACACCTATATTCCACTTTCTTTCCTTACTTCACCCAGAGCTCTCTGTAGGCATTTTTATTCTTCAATCTATTTCTGTCTTTGATGTTTCTCTCTCTTTTTCTGTTTATTAGTTTTCTTTTAAAAAATCTACCTACTTTGTAGTTTCCTTCTATCCTTTTATCTCTTTTTCTACCTGGAGGAACCACAGGAATTAAAATCTCTACTTTAATCTATTATGCCACATAATATTTTGCAAATGGTTGGAAAGTATCTTTCAATGGGTATGGAGATTGTATATAGGCACTGATGCTAACAATGCTTTCCATTTTATGAAATGATATAGTGTATTATTCTCTGTTTAGTATGCAATGGTAAAGCACATGCTCTCTCCAAGTCCCACGGAAAGACCAGAGGCTGCGGACATTATAGAAAACCCTTTATTTGAAGACTTGGAATTCCCAGCAAAACCAGTGCTGCGACAGAGATCACGGACAATGAGTTTATCTGGATTGAAGCATTCAAGATAGCTGAATAAATAATTTGGCATAATTATGATGGATTGATTTTACTGTGGTAATTCAACAGGAAGAATTCAGTGTCCAGCAGCATCCCTGGAATATGCATATTCTCAGCTTTATGGTGTCATATTTATGTAAGCTACCATTGGATGGAGCTAAGAATTTATGTTTAATATTTTCTAATCTCTTGAAACACATGACTTTCACTTCATAATGTGGTATATTTTAAATTCTGATACACTGTCTAGTATGTGAACTTTGTACATATTCTAGGAAATTGGAAAGAATGGCTATTATGTAAATAAAATTAAATTCTGTATTTTTATAGAACCAGTTGGTCTCTAATCTTGACATATAGCCTTGATTACATTAATGTAAGACATGAAAGCTATTTTAGAGCAAACTTACAATTTTGTCCCTGGAGGATAACATGCACAATGAAAGTAGTTTTACTGTGATTAGCCAGTTTTAGACCAATTGTGATTTGTTTCTGCTCAGTAGACATTGTTGAAAAAAATTAGATGAGGAAGGAAAAAGATTTGAACAGCTTGAATTGCCACAGTAACAAATGAAGCATTTATTCAATATTTTTGTAATTCCTAAAACATTGTGTCTAACGTTACCTTGCAAGAATGTAGTAATCAGGTCTTAATACATTCCCGAAATGAGATGATTGTGCTTGATAAACACCTCCTTCTCACTGTAAATATGTTAATTTTTTATTTATAAAATGGCAAATCAATCCTTTTGGGGTTGGTGGTGTACAGTATGCACTTGGAACAATTTGTTAGGTGCATTTAATTACTGTGACTTCTTTCAAGTCTGATTTAATAAAATCTTTTTTTATTTAGAGGTGGTTGTCTTGTATTTTAAAATTATGAATGGAATAATTTCAGCATTGTGTCAAAATCTGACTTCAGAGAACCATAATTCTGTAAATTTATTGGGCTGACGGAGTTCCTACTTTCCCCCTACAATAGGGGCAGACAATCTGCAATCTTTCAAGGCTCTGCATCCCATTCCCAATTCCCTCAGACCCCAGCTTCTTTGCAGAAAAATCCTGGGGACAGAGTCGATATTCAGTGCAAGGCTTCCTCTTCTGTCAGCACTTCCATGAACTTCTATCAATTGATACCAGGACAAAAACTTAAGCTACTGATTTACCGAGTTACCATTTTTGGTTGATCATAAATAAAACATGACACAGTGTGCCTGTTTTGGTCTGTGTACTTCTATTTGGTGATCGGTCCTTTTGTTTACGAATATTTTGAGTGATTCCCTAGGGCACTAAATATGAAACCATTCTATATTTTGAACTGCATCTCCCAGCAGTCCTAGCAAGCTTAGCTAAGGATGGGTCCACCTGGGAGTTACCATTCAAAGACATCAGTTTTCACTCTAGAGGGCTTGAGACAATAAGAATTAGGGCCTCCTTTTCTGGATTCGGTAGGTCTGACCCCGGCCTCTTGACAGAAAAATGCAGGGGACAGAGACAACACTGAGTGCAAAGCTTCATCCTATTCTGACATGAACTTCTACCAGCTGATACCATGGCAAATCTACTGATTTAAGGAGCTACTCGCTGTTTTGAGGAGACCCCAGATGGCTTCAGTGGCCGAGGAAGTGGCACTGACTTCGCCTTCACTATCTATGGTGAGCGTCCTGAGGGTGAAGGGGATATTACTGTGGGCAACACTACAGCACGCCTCTGTAAAACTTAGCCGGATTTCTAACACAATCAACCTTGTGATCCAAAGGCAATAAGCACAACAAGTGGTAACAATTTCAGAAATCAATTTATTAGAGAAAGAGACATGCTGACAAAAACCGAGGAAATAAGAACCAAGCAAGTTCTCCTTTATCCATTGCTGGGACCCCTTGAACGGCAACCAGGACGACCCCAGGCTGGCCAGCAACATGCAGCATTCTCCCGGTCTCAGCCTGCATCGAGGTTCAGCATTAGGCTGGGATGTCAGGATTTTTCTGTCTTACTGAAGTCAAGAGGCTAATGGATCACATGCCTTTTAGATCAGCCAGCTGGACTCCTGCTCATTCCATCCCAATTCATTCTTAACAATGAAAGTGGGCATAAGAAAGAAGGGGAAATGATATTTTCCCATAAAAGATATTTTATTCCTTCAGGGTTTCTTTTGAAGGGGCAATGGGTATAGAAAAATGGGACAACTGTGCACCCCACCTAGCTTTCCTCCTCGAGATCACAATAGTCTTCCGCGAGTGCCCCCTCAACTCCACCCCCTGGGATACACAGTGGCCCATTTCAAGCCCATTTGCATTTGCCATTTGCCCTATTTGAAAAAGTATAAACCTCTCCAAATCCCTTCAAAACAAAACTAGTCATGAACCTGTAAAGTCCATCAGTGAGAGTATCTGCATAGAGGTAGCCTGGGCTTTGTTGCCTGGAGGCTGTCTGGAGTTCTGTTTCCGAGTGGTGTTCTTGATTCTGATTTTTTAAAATACTGGTAATCAGATTTTGTTCATTTTCACGGTTTCCTGCTTTCTGTTGAAATGACCACCTGCTCATGGACTTCAATGGCTTCTCTGTGTAGTCTGACATAAAGGCTGTCAGAGTGGTCTAGAATTTGTGTGTTCTCAAATAATATTTTGTGTCCTGGTTGGTTCATCAAGCATTCCGCTATAACTAATTTCTCTGGTTGAATTAGTCTGCAATGCCTTTTGTGTTCTTTGATTTGTGTCCGAGCGCTTCGTTTGAGGTCCCTGTGTAGACTTGTCCACAGCAGCATTGTATACGGTCGACTCCTGTAGTAGTTAGAGGATCCTTCTTATTCTTTGTTGAATGTAGCATTTGTTCAGTTTTCTTCGTGGGTCTGTATATTGTTTGGAGGTTGTGTTTCTTCATCAGCTTCCCTATGGTAAAAATATTTTTCTTTCTGGTGGATCTTTGTCTTTGTTCTTGTGGCTTTTCTTCTTCTTGCAGCTCTCCTGATGTCTGTCGTAGAATACCCACTAGCCGGTAGAGCACAGTTTAGGTGGTTTAGTTCACATTGGAGCAGGTGGGGTTTGCAGATCCTTTAATTGTGCTTGTTTTTTTGACCTGGGTGATGGTTGGAGTTTTTATCTGGGTATCCATCAGTGTGCGTAGTCTTTCTGTAAACCGTGTGGCTCAATGGTTGATTTGGTTTGCTGATGACTAGGACATCTAGAAATGGTTGATTTCCTTCATTTTCTTTTTCCAAGGTAAATTGGATGTTTGGGTGGATGTTGTTGATGTGATCCAGGAACTTATTCCGTTTGTCTTCTCCATGGCTTCAAATGGTGAAGGTGTCATCCAAATATCGGAACCATACGGGGGCTTTTTTGGTGCTATTTCCAGGGCCTTTTTCTCAAATGGCTTTTCTTTCTTCTCTTGTTATGTTGCTGGATGGACGCTTTGTTTCTTGAGGATCCTTAATGTTACCCTCTAACTTCTGCCGCTTCTTCCTCCTTTTGCTCAGATGAATGCTTCGCTGCCTGAGGGTTGCCCATCGATCAGATAATTATGGTCTGAGAATTATGACGTCCAGATCAAGGGTGGGAGACGGTACATCCAGGTCACTGGCCAGGTGGGAGGGTAAGGTGCGAGGGTTTTTGCGGGAGGAGGGCGTGGACCGGCTCGAGGCTTAGGAATGATTTTGGGCGGGCTCCACTGTTCCGTGTTCAGAGGCATCTTTGGCAGAAATGACTGTTGCCTTTTGACTTCTGTCTCTTTCACATTGGCCATCCGGCGCACAAACCCCGGCCGGAGATCCTTTTTGATGGAATCCTGCTGTTCCTTCTGGCCTTCCTTGCCGGTCTTCCCAAGCCCGTGGGGCTTGCTTTGTAAGGCAGGGGGCTCCTGCCGTGTCGGTCTTCGGAGCTGCCTCTCCTCCCGCTGCTTCTTGACCTTCTCCCTCAGGACTTCCGCTTGGGCTGCTTTCTGTGGGGCCAGTTCCCATAAGGGGCGCCTCTGCCTGCTTGGCCGCTGCGGATGGACGGGTGGCCTTGGCCACTTGATGGAGGCTTCTTCGGGCTCAGGGGGACGCAAATAGATCGTCCGGATCTCGGGAAGCAGGCAGCCGGTATTTAGCAGGTCGTATACCTCCATTTCGATTACAAAAAAAACAAAAAAAAAAAACAAAACTCAAAACAAAAACAAACAAAATCAAAACAAAAACAAAACAAACCAAAAACAACCAAATAATAAATAATAATAAGAAAATACGGCAAATAAAATAAATAAAATAAAAAGAATACAAACCAATAAATAAAATAAAATAAAATAAATGTATACTATATTTTAGAAAAAAGCTAAATAATTACGATTCTAAACTCTAACAAATACTACAAATAAATATATTCAATAAAACACACTCAATAACAAAAACAATTAACAGTCTAACAATACACAAACAAACCAATAATGAGAACAAATATCAAATACAACAACAACAACTACTACAACAAATACAACAACTACAAACCAATAAACCAAAACTAAACACAAATACTAGAATCGCAATGGGAGGCAAGGACCGAGGCTAAGGGCAGGGCAGCGATGAGCGGAGGATGAGGGCAGAATGAGGCCAGAGGAAGCTGGAAGAGCCCCAGAGGCAGCAACCGTCCAATCGCCTGGGGAGACATTGTGACATCAGAGGGAGGGAGGGGGAGGGAGGGAGGGAGGGGGAGGGATGGGGACATCAGAGGGGGAGGGGGTCTGTTGGGGGTGGGGGTCCTGGGAAGACGGTTGTGGAGAAAGAGAAGAACGGGGGCCATGCTGGGAGGCTCCTGAAGAGGGAGGCTGCCGTCTTTGCCTTCCTCTGACTCTGAGAGTGGGATTTGCACCAGGGGCTTCCGATGGTAGTCTATTCAGTGCCTTCCATGTTGCCCAATCTTCTGTGTGCTCAGGGGGGAGTCTCTCATCCGCTCTTAGCCATGGATTGAGTTTCCGGGTTTTAGCCTGCCACTTTTGGACTCTCACTTGCTGAGGTCTTCCTGCGAGTATCTTTGTAGATCTTAGAAAGCTATTTTTTGATGTAAGGCATTGGCGTGCTGGTTGATATTCGAAGTTGATGTCAGGTGGTGCAATACCGGCTAAACAGTATATTTTCTCCAGTGGTGTAGGGTGTAGGCATCCTGTGATAAGGCGGCATGTCTCATTAAGAGCCACATCCACTGTTTTAACGTGGTGAGATGTGTTCCACACTGGGCATGCGTTCTCATTAGACATCATGAGTATAGACAACCTGACCCAACAACTTAAAAATGATCAAGGAAAGCCCCCAAAAAATCCATTTAAGGATTATTTGAAACAAGAAAAATTAATGGAAAGATAC
Organism: Anolis carolinensis; assembly: GCF_035594765.1. NCBI lineage: Eukaryota > Metazoa > Chordata > Lepidosauria > Squamata > Anolidae > Anolis > Anolis carolinensis. The sequence goes on from NC_085846.1 coordinate 42,704,532, forward strand.
AAAGGGAAACTATCAATACCAAGAAGAGTGACTGGGTGTGGAAGAATCAAACAAGATTTAGAAACATCTAAACATCCAAAACTATTCCCTTATAGCGGTCCCCCCATCCCATGCACAGCACCCCCTGAATGAAAAACCACAGCACTCCCTGAACTGATCCCTGAACATTTTTATATGTAAAAGCCTGAGTGAATAAAAAGTGCTTAGCCCTGCTGCTGGAAGGACTGCAGGGAGGGGGCCGTTCTGGCTTTCCTGGGAAGAAGGGACTTCCAGGGTTGAGGGGCAGCCGCCAAGAAGGAAAGCCCTCACTCACATTCCCACCAACCGGGCTTGAGATGGAGGTGGGACTGAGAGACGGGCCTCTCCTGAAGATCTCAGGACCCGGGCACATTCGTACAAGGAAATGCGGTTGGCCAGATAGCCCGGACCTGAACCGTCTAGGGCTTTAAATGTCACAACCAGAATTTGGATTTGTGCCTGCCCAGAAGCAGACTGGCAGCCAGTGTCTTGTCTGGATTAAATTTCAATTGGTTTTCCCTCATCCAGTCCATTACTGATGACAGACGCTGCTTTAGGATCAGGACAGTTTCCTTGACTTTAGGTGGAAAGGAGTAGTAGAGTTGGGTGTCATCCGCACATAGGTGGCTCCGAACTCCAAAACTTTGGATGACCTTTCATGTATATGTCAAACAGTGTGGGGGGCAAAATGGCATTGAGAAAATTACGATCTGCCAACTGCAAAAGGCCACCCTACTGGGATCTGCGCGCATCATCCGAAAATACATCACAGTCCTAGACACTTGGGAAGTGTTTGACTTCTGATTTTGTGATACGAAATCCAGCATATCTACCTTGTTTGCTGTGTCATACATAATAATAATAATAATAATAATAATAATAATAATAATAATAATAATAATAATAATACAACTTGTTAAATAGCATGGGGGACCCCACAGATGAGTGGCCAGGAGTTCGAGCAGGCATCCCCCAGATTCCCCAACTGGCTGTGATCCTCCAGGAAGGAGCGGAACCACTGCAAAGCAATGCCCCCAAGTCCCATTCCCGAAATCGGCCCCAGAAGGATACCATGGTCGATGGTCTCGAAAGCCCCCCGGATTGGCGAGGCAGCAGCAATCGCAGAAACTCAGCCCCTCCCGGTGTGAGTAGCTTCTGTGCCGACAAGCAGCGAGTGGCAACAGCAAGGAGTGTCCATCAAGCAGGTGGTTTTGAAGCCTCCTCCTCACCTTCCTCCTCCTTTGCGCTGGCAGCCTAATTTTAAACAAAAAGAACACCTTCCAAAATACGTTTCAAAGACCCACCCTCCGGAGCCAGGCTTGATGCCTGCTCTGACGGCTGTTTTGGCATACATTCTACAGGACCGATTGACACATTTGCTGCTTTGTTCCAAGATTTAGAGGCTCCACAGGAAACCTCGGCAGTTCTTTTTTAAAAGCCCCAGGATGCAGCGATACGGACATGTGGATTTCTGCAAAAGTTGCGTTCTTGGTCCTGCTCAGAAAAACAGTTCCCTCCAGGCGTTTCATGAAGTTTCTGCCACACAAACAAACCTCACGGGGTAGGACCACTTCTGCCCAAGTCAGCACTGCACAATGAAACAGGAACACACACTTTCAAGCCAGGAATAGAGGTGTGTCATTATTGACACTTTTTAGAGCCTGGCAATCTGTCCAGACAGATTTGGTTCCGTACTTGTGGCATGGGACGTACAGCCACCAGTGGACGGTGAAGCAACAGCTCCCCGTGGCCGGAATCGTGAAGCTGGAAAAAAAATGTTAAATGCTTCTGTGTCTGTCTATACTGTATGTTGTTTGTCTGTTGGCATTGAATGTTTGCCATATATGTGTTCATTGTAATCCGCCCTGAGTCCCCTTCGGGGTGAGAAGGGCGGAATATAAATACTGTAAATAAAATAAAAATAAATGGGACGGTAGGGTGCTGTGTCTGGATTATACATGGCTGTTTCTATTAGCCACCTGCATGACCTTGGCTCTTAGTATCTACATTCCTCTCCAGCACATCCATGTCCCAACAGCCAGTGGTACGTTTTTGCTATTTACTAAACTGTACCCATGTCGGAGCCCCGGTGGTGAAGTGTGTTAAAGCACTGAGCTGTTGAACTTGCAGACCGAAAGATCCCAGGTTCAAATCCCGGGAACGGAGTGAGCGCCAGCTGTTAGCTCCAGCTTCTGCCAACCTAGCAGTTCGAAAACATGCCAATGTGAGTAGATGAATAGGTACTATTGCAACCTCATTGTTTTTAATTCGATGTTTTAATACCGTGTTGTGTTTTTTTTTTCTTTTTCCGGTTGCTGTGTATATATTATTATTGGTTTTGTTTTCTGATGTTTCATATTTTATTTTGTATTGTTTTGTATCTGATTGTGCTGTAAGCCGCCCCGAGTCCCCTTCGGGGGAGATGGAGGCGGGATATAAATAAACTTATTATTATTATTATTATTATTTACCGCTCCGGCGGGAAGGTAACGGCGCTCCATGCAGTCATGCCAGCCACATGTCCTTGGAGGTGTCTACAGACAACGCCGGCTCTTTGGCTTAGAAATGGAGATGAGCACCAAACCCCAGGGGAAAACTTTTACCTTTTACGGATGTTATCAGCATACATCCAATGAGGAACCAAGATGTATAACTCGGCAACACCATCCTGTTGTTCCCTAGCACAAGTACACCATGAAACCTGTCTGCACAGATGGCCATACAACAAGGTCTGACTAATTGCAGTAATGATGACATTCTGTTCCTGGTTTGAAAGTGTCTGTTCCTGTTTCATTGTGTATTGCTTAATGTGAAAGTACTTGTTGCATCCCAGGAACTTCATTTTTTGCCACATACTTCATTAAACAGGTGAAGGACAAAGTTACTCTTCCCAGGACAAAGATTTTGCCTTCTAGACAAAGGTCACCTTCTTTTTAGGAATCGACTAATCAGGAACAAACATCTAAAACCTGAGAACAAACCCAGATTAAATATTATGTGATTTCCAATAGCAGAACATACAGAAGTGCAAAGATATTCGGCTAAAAACCATGATATTCCAGCACCTGGAAATGTGTTTTTTGCCTTTTGTAGCGATTGCTTCTGTGTTTACAGGGAACGGCGTCTGGCCACCCTCCTGTTTTCTGCGGGAGCTCCTGGGATAAAGGTTCTGTCTGGACGGGCCCTTGGAAAGAGGTTTAGGAGAGAGAGGAAGATTAAACATTTGAGGGTTTTTCTGGGAATGATGGGTCTGGGAGTGAGATGGAAAGTGCTGCAGATTGGACTCAAGTAAATGTGAGTGCAGAGCCAGCTTCTGAAGTTGCATCAAGGGAATGGCCAAATACGGATACACCAGGGACATGGGGAGATCGAAGTCTTGAACGGAGATGCAGGGACTGGAGGGACGTTGAGCGAGGTTCACGTGTGGGGTCAAGATCAGCTGTGGATTCCTTGTCCCCTTCAAGTACAAATATGGTGTATTGGGGGGGGGGAGGTGTTAAGGAGGGAAAAATACATACTCCAAGGGTTTGGTTGCAGTTGTGCATGCTTCACAGCAGATGTGATTGGGCCAGTTAGGCAGAGGAGTAGGAGCTATAGCCTCTGAAGACAAGTCTCATTCAGGAGAGGGAGTGTCACTACCACTATGTAACATCCTGCTTTCTGTTGCTGTCAGTGTGCAGCCTGTTCATTATGCCAGTGAAGTGCTACTGCTACTTTTCTATTCCTTTCGTTTGAGCAGGTTTGGAATATGCAATCTCACAACAACATGACTTTCAAGTTGCAATCATATATTTTACACTTTGGGTAAAAGAGGAAATAGGAGCTTCTTTCCCAAAGAATGATAGAACTTCACAAATAGGGAGAAGTCAGTGAACTGACTAGACATAGGAAATATTATGTGGATAATATGTTATCTGTGTTAATTTATTTGTGTGTTCACTTGTTAATATTTCTAGCCTTCCAACATATTTTTCACAATGGATGATATAGTAAAAGTCGGGGATTTTGGCCTAGTGACTGCAATGGACCAAGATGAGGAGGAAGAATCTGTTCTAACACCAATGCCAACTTATGACAGGCACACTGGGCAAGTTGGGACCAAGCTCTACATGAGCCCAGAACAGGTATGCTCTCTGCCTCACTCTTAATCAGCAGAGCTCTCGTAAATGTCTACTTTGAAGTGTATGTGCTGCTGTTCTTTTTTCGTTATAAATACAACCTGTCCACCTTTTTGAATCTTACAAGATCTTCATGGTATGATTGTTATTTGGACAACATAGCTTTGAATCCTGCTGATTCGTCCCACTGGAGTAGACCTACTGAGTTACATGTTGAGTATTGAGTCAGTGCATAGATAAATCCCATTGAAATTGTGAGTCTGTTTTAATTGAATCGAATGAGATCAACACCAATGACTGAAGAACATGTGGTTATTACAATATGTGATTGTGCTGTTAGCAGAAAAGCAGGATATTAAATAAATAATGTGGAACATGTGCCAGCCAAATGACTTAATGCTTTTCTAGGATACTTCATTGCTCTCTCTCCAGTCACAGTTGTATATATACTGATGTGTGACTCAAAGATCTCTGTGGCTGTTGAACATATTTAGTCTTTGATGTGTTGTCTTGGTTGGATATTTTATTAACAGAGACACTATCCCTTAAGGATTGCTTTCCCCAAAGTATTCTGTATTCTTGAACAGTGGCCTTATTTTGGCTCTATGAATGGAATAATTTCAGCATTGTGTCAAAATCTGACTTCAGAGAACCATAATTCTGTAAATTTATTGGGCTGACGGAGTTCCTACTTTCCCCCTACAATAGGGGCAGACAATCTGCAATCTTTCAAGGCTCTGCATCCCATTCCCAATTCCCTCAGACCCCAGCTTCTTTGCAGAAAAATCCTGGGGACAGAGTCGATATTCAGTGCAAGGCTTCCTCTTCTGTCAGCACTTCCATGAACTTCTATCAATTGATACCAGGACAAAAACTTAAGCTACTGATTTACCGAGTTACCATTTTTGCTTGATCATAAATAAAACATGACACAGTGTGCCTGTTTTGGTCTGTGTACTTCTATTTGGTGATCGGTCCTTTTGTTTACGAATATTTTGAGTGATTCCCTAGGGCACTAAATATGAAACCATTCTATATTTTGAACTGCATCTCCCAGCAGTCCTAGCAAGCTTAGCTAAGGATGGGTCCACCTGGCAGTTACCATTCAAAGACGTCAGTTTTCACTCTAGTGGGCTTGAGACAATAAGAATTAGGGCCTCCTTTTCTGGATTCGGTAGGTCTGACCCCGGCCTCTTGACAGAAAAATGCAGGGGACAGAGACAACACTGAGTGCAAAGCTTCATCCTATTCTGACATGAACTTCTACCAGCTGATACCATGGCAAATCTACTGATTTAAGGAGCTACTCGCTGTTTTGAGGGGACCCCAGATGGCTTCAGTGGCCGAGGAAGTGGCACTGACTTCGCCTTCACTATCTATGGCAGGGGTCCCCAAACTAAGGCCCGGGAGCCAGATGCGGCCCTCCAAGGTCATTTACCTGGCCCCCGCCCTCAGTTTTATAATATAATATTTTTATATCATTTTTAATAATATGATATATTGTATATACATATAATATTGATAATAATATGTTATACAATATAATACTAATACTAATACCATATAATAATATTAATTATATGTTATATATTACATATAATATTACAGTATAGTAATATATAATGCTAATATTGTGCTGTGCTAATAATATAATATATTGTATGTATATATAATTTTGATAATAATCTTATAATGTTATACAATATAATATTAATAATAATACCCTATAATAATATTAATTATATGTGTAAAGATGTCATGATCATTGTGTTTTATTCATGATTGCTATGTTTAGGTTGACTGTTTAAGGTTATATATTTCAGTTATTCTTATACAGAAGTTGGGAGCCTCTAAGGCATGGCCAGGAAAAGGGGCGTGGCTTCACCTTGCTGGTGGAAGCCTTGGAATTCAAATTTAGCAGTTGGAATTGGGCAGTTGGAGTTTGACGGTTGACCAGAGCAGTTGGTTCTGTTCAGTGGGAAAGGAGTGAGATCGAGAGAAGGGATTGTGGGAGGAAGTTGAGCAGCTAGAGAGTTTTAGCGGAGAAGGGCTAAAATTAAAGTTGCTGAGCCTTTAGTAGAGATAACTAAAGAGCTGAGGCTACATCCCTAAGTCAAGGAGGACTAGGGTTAACCAGTTAAACTCCCCAGTCCAAGTTTGATCGGGTACAGATCAACTAAGTTCAAGAAGGACAGTATTCCTAACTGAAAGAACCAAATCATATAAAGCTGATACCATACTAAGCTCAGAGAAACTATTGAGAAATCTTGCAACACTTACTGTGCAGAAGTAACATCGTTCAACTCAAGATATAACATTCTTGCGACCATCAAGCTTTGTGCTATAAATAAACAAGTTACTGTTTCTTCAATTGTTGCTTATTATTTGAGCAAAGCATCTTTCAAAGGTGGTGGCAGCGATAACATTGAAAAGTAGAATACATAGAGGTAGAAGTTGAATCCTTCGCAATTTGGTGGCAGAGGTGGGATCCAAAAAGATTCCATCCCTGTCATCATACTTCTTTACAATATGTTATATATTACATATAATATTACAGTATAGTGGTATAGTTCAATATAGTAATATATAATGCTAATATTGTGCTATGCTAATAATATATTGTATGTACATACAGCTGCTCTGAGTCCCCTTCAGGGTGAGAAGGGCGGGATATAAACGTAATAAATAAATTTAGTAAATGAATAAATAAATAATTTTAGACTTAGGCTCGTCCAAAATCTGAAATGACTTGAAGGCACACAACAACAACAACAACAATCCTAATTCACTTGACTATCTCATTGGCCAGAAGCAGGCCCACACTTCCCATTGAAATCCTGATAGGTTTATGCTGGTTACATTGTTTTCATTTTAAAATATTGTATTGTTCTTTCATTGTTGTTGTTGTTTTGCACTACAAATAAGACATGTGCAGTGTGCATAGGTATTTGTTCGATTTTTTTCCTCCAAATGATAATTCGGCCCCTCCACAGTCTGAAGGATTGCCCTCTGCTTTAAAAGTTTGAGGACCCCTGATCTATGGTGAGCGTCCTGAGGGTGAAGGGGATATTACTGTGGGCAACACTACAGCACGCCTCTGTAAAACTTAGCCGGATTTCTAACACAATCAACCTTGTGGTCCAAAGGCAATAAGCACAACAAGTGGTAACAATTTCAGAAATCAATTTATTCGAGAAAGAGACATGCTGACAAAAACCGAGGAAATAAGAACCAAGCAAGTTCTCCTTTATCCATTGCTGGGACCCCTTGAACGGCAACCAGGACGACCCCAGGCTGGCCAGCAACATGCAGCATTCTCCCGGTCTCAGCCTGCATCGAGGTTCAGCATTAGGCTGGGATGTCAGGATTTTTCTGTCTTACTGAAGTCAAGAGGCTAATGGATCACATGCCTTTTAGATCAGCCAGCTGGACTCCTGCTCATTCCATCCCAATTCATTCTTAACAATGAAAGTGGGCATAAGAAAGAAGGGGAAATGATATTTTCCCATAAAAGATATTTTATTCCTTCAGGGTTTCTTTTGAAGGGGCAATGGGTATAGAAAAATGGGACAACTGTGCACCCCACCTAGCTTGCCTCCTCGAGATCACAATAGTCTTCCGCGAGTGCCCCCTATACTCCACCCCCTGGGATACACAGTGGCCCATTTCAAGCCCATTTGCATTTGCCATTTGCCCTATTTGAAAAAGTATAAACCCCTCCAAATCCCTTCAAAACAAAACTAGTCATGAACCTGTAAAGTCCATCAGTGAGAGTATCTGCATAGAGGTAGCCTGGGCTTTGTTGCCTGGAGGCTGTCTGGAGTTCTGTTTCTGAGTGGTGTTCTTGATTCTGATTTTTTAAAATACTGGTAATCAGATTTTGTTCATTTTCACGGTTTCCTGCTTTCTGTTGAAATGACCACCTGCTCATGGACTTCAATGGCTTCTCTGTGTAGTCTGACATAAAGGCTGTCAGAGTGGTCTAATATTTGTGTGTTCTCAAATAATATTTTGTGTCCTGGTTGGTTCATCAAGCATTCTGCTATAACTGACTTCTCTGGTTGAATTAGTCTGCAATGCCTTTTGTGTTCTTTGATTTGTGTCCGAGCGCTTCGTTTGAGGTCCCTGTGTAGACTTGTCCACAGCAGCATTGTATACGGTCGACTCCTGTAGTAGTTAGAGGATCCTTCTTATTCTTTGTTGAATGTAGCATTTGTTAAATTTTCTTTGTGGGTCTGTATATTGTTTGGAGGTTGTGTTTCTTCATCAGTTTCCCTATGTGATCAGTGGTTCCCTTGATGTATGGTAAAAATATTTTTCTTTCTGGTGGATCTTTGTCTTTGTTCTTGTGGCTTTTCTTCTTCTTGCAGCTCTCCTGATGTCTGTCGTAGAATACCCACTAGCCGGTAGAGCACAGTTTAGGTGGTTTAGTTCACATTGGAGCAGGTGGGGTTTGCAGATCCTTTAATTGTGCTTGTTTTTTTGACCTGGGTGATGGTTGGAGTTTTTATCTGGGTATCCATCAGTGTGCGTAGTCTTTCTGTAAACCGTGTGGCTCAATGGTTGATTTGGTTTGCTGATGACTAGGACATCTAGAAATGGTTGATTTCCTTCATTTTCTTTTTCCAAGGTAAATTGGATGTTTGGGTGGATGTTGTTGATGTGATGCAGGAACCTGTTCTGTTTTTCTTCTCCATGACTTCAAATGGTGAAGGTGTCATCCAAATATCGGAACAATACGGGGGCTTTTTTGGTGCTATTTCCAGGGCCTTTTTCTCAAATGGCTTTTCTTTCTTCTCTTGTTATGTTGCTGGATGGACCCTTTGTTTCCTGAGGATCCTTAATGTTACCCTCTAACTTCTGCCGCTTCTTCCTCCTTTTGCTCAGATGAATGCTTCGCTGCCTGAGGGGGTTGCCCATCGATCAGATAATCATGGTCTGCGAATTATGAAGTTGAGATCACGGGTGGGAAACGGTACATCCAGGTCACTGGCCAGGTGGGAGGGGAAGGTGCGAGGGTTTTTGCGGGAGGAGGGCGTGGACCGGCTCGAGGCCGAGGAATGATTTTGGGCGGGCTCCACTGTTCCGTGCTCAGGGGCATCTTCGGGAGAAAGGACTGTTGCCTTTTGACTTCTGTCTCTTCCACATTGGCCATCCGGCGCACAAACCCTGGCCGGAGATCCTTTTTGATGGAATCCTGCTGTTCCTTCTGGCCTTCCTTGCCGGTCTTCCCAAGGCCGTGGGGCTTGCTTTGTAAGGCAGGGGGCTCCTGCCGTGTCGGTCTTCGGAGCAGCCTCTCCTCCCGCTGCTTCTTGACCTTCTCCCTCAGGACTTCCGCTTGGGAGGCTTTTCGTGGGGCCAGTTCCCATAAGGGGCGCCTCTGCCTGCTTGGCCGCTTCGGATGGACGGGTGGCCCTGGCCACTTGACGGGGGCTTCCTCGGGCTCAGGGGGGTGACGCAAATAGATCAACCGGATCTCGGGAAGCAGGCAGCCAGTATTTAGCAGGTCGTATGCCTCCATTACAATTCCAAAAAAACAGAAACAAAACTCAAAACAAAAACAAACAAAATCAAAACAAAAACAAAACAAACCAAAAACAGCCAAATAATAAATAATAAAAGAAAATACGGCAAATAAAATAAATAAAATAAAAAGAATACAAACCAATAAATAAAATAAAATAAAATAAATGTATACTATATTTTAGAAAAAAGCTAAATAATTACGATTCTAAACTCTAACAAATACTACAAATAAATATATTCAATAAAACACACTCAATAACAATTAACAGTCTAACAATACACAAACAAACCAATAATGAGAACAAATATCAAATACCACAACAACAACAACTACAACAAATACAACAACAACAAACCAATAAACCAAAACTAAACACAAATACTAGAATTGCAATGGGAGGCAAGGACCGAGGCTAAGGGCAGGGCAGCGATGAGCGGAGGACAAGGGCAGAATGAGGCCAGAGGAAGCTGGAAGAGCCCCAGAGGCAGCAACCGTCCAATCGCCTGGGGAGACATTGTGACATCAGAGGGAGGGAGGGGGAGGGAGGGAGGGGAGGGGGAGGGATGGGGACATCAGAGGGGGAGGGGGTCTGTTGGGGGTGGGGGTCCTGGGAAGACGGTTGTGGAGAAAGAGAAGAATGGGGGCCATGCTGGGAGGCTCCTGAAGAGGGAGGCTGCCATCTTTGCCTTCCTCTGACTCTGAGAGTGGGATTTGCACCAGGGGCTTCCGATGGTAGTCTATTCAGTGCCTTCCATGTTGCCCAATCTTCTGTGTGCTCAGGGGGGAGTCTCTCATCCGCTCTTAGCCATGGATTGAGTTTCCGGGTTTTAGCCTGCCACTTTTGGACTCTCACTTGCTGAGGTCTTCCTGTGAGTATCTTTGTAGATCTTAGAAAGCTATTTTTTGATGTAAGGCATTGGCGTGCTGGTTGATATTCGAAGTTGATGTCAGGTGGTGCAATACCGGCTAAACAGTATATTTTCTCCAGTGGTGTAGGGTGTAGGCATCCTGTGATAAGGCGGCATGTCTCATTAAGAGCCACATCCACTGTTTTAACGTGGTGAGATGTGTTCCACACTGGGCATGCGTTCTCATTAGACATCATGAGTATAGACAACCTGACCCAACAACTTAAAAATGATCAAGGAAAGCCCCCAAAAAATCCATTTAAGGATTATTTGAAACAAGAAAAATTAATGGAAAGATACAAAGGGAAACTATCAATACCAAGAAGAGTGACTGGGTGTGGAAGAATCAAACAAGATTTAGAAACATCTAAACATCCAAAATTATTCCCTTATAGCGGTCCCCCCATCCCATGCACAGCACTCCCTGAACTGATCCCTGAACATTTTTATATGTAAAAGCCTGAGTGAATAAAAAGTGCTTAGCCCTGCTGCTGGAAGGACTGCAGGGAGGGGGCCGTTCTGGCTTTCCTGGGAAGAAGGGACTTCCAGGGTTGAGGGGCAGCCGCCAAGAAGGAAAGCCCTCACTCACATTCCCACCAACCGGGCTTGAGATGGAGGTGGGACCGAGAGACGGGCCTCTCCTGAAGATCTCAGGACCCGGGCACATTCGTACAAGGAAATGCGGTTGGCCAGATAGCCCGGACCTGAACTGTCTAGGGCAGGGGTCCCCAAACTTTTTAAACAGGGGGCCAGTCCACGGTCCCTCAGACCGTTGGAGGGCCGGACTAGAGTTTTTTTAAAAAAAACTATGAACAAATTACTATGCACTCTGCACATGCCTCATTTTGAAGTAAAAAACAAAACAAAACGGGAACAAATACAGCCTTGATGATGATGATGATGATAATAATAATAATAATAATAATAATAATAATAATAATAACAACAACAAAAAATAATAATAATAACAACAAAGAGGGTTGGAAGAGAGCCCTTGGGCCACTGAGTCCGGCCCCCTGTGTGCACCCAAAGCAACCCTGACAGATGGCCTCCCAGCCTCAATGTTAATAATAATAATAATAATAATAATAATAATAATAATAATAATAATATAAAAAGAGGGTTGGAAGAGACCCCTTGGTCCATTGAGTCCAACTCCTTCTACCTTTGTGCACCAAAAGCACAAACAAAGCATCCCTGACATATGGCCACCCAGCCTCAATATTGATGATGATGATGATAATAATAATAATAATAAGGGTTGTAAGAGAAGAAGAGACCCCTTGTGCCATTTAGCCCAACCCCCTTCTGCCCTTGTGCTGTGGGGGCCGGATAAATGGCTTCGATTGGCCGCATCCGGCCCCCGGGCCTTAGTTTGGGGACCCCTGGTCTTGGGCTTTAAATGTCACAACCAGAATTTGGATTTGTGCCCAGAAGCAGACTGGCAGCCAGTATCTTGTCTGGATTAAATTTCAGTTGGTTTTCCCTCATCCAGTCCATTACTGATGACAGACGCTGCTTTAGGATCAGGACAGTTTCCTTGACTTTAGGTGGAAAGGAGTAGTAGAGTTGGGTGTCATCCGCACATAGGTGGCTCCGAACTCCAAAACTTTGGATGACCTTTCATGTATATGTCAAACAGTGTGGGGGGCAAAATGGCATTGATAAAATTACGATCTGCCAACTGCAAAAGGCCACCCTACTGGGATCTGCGCGCATCATCCGAAAATACATCACAGTCCTAGACACTTGGGAAGTGTTTGACTTCTGATTTTGTGATACGAAATCCAGCATATCTACCTTGTTTGCTGTGTCATACATAATAATAATAATAATAATAATAATAATAATAATAATAATAATAATAATAATAATACAACTTGTTAAATAGCATGGGGGACCCCACAGGTCAGTGGCCAGGAGTTCGAGCAGGCATCCCCCAGATTCCCCAACTGGCTGTGATCCTCCAGGAAGGAGCGGAGCCACTGCAAAGCAATGCCCCCAAGTCCCATTCCCGAACTCGGCCCCAGAAGGATACCATGGTCGATGGTCTCGAAAGCCCCCCGGATCGGCGAGGCAGCAGCAATCGCAGAAACTCAGCCCCTCCCGGTGTGAGCAGCAGGGGCAGGGGTGGGGCAGCAGGACGCACTCCTTCTGTGCCGACAAGCAGCGAGTGGCAACAGCAAGGAGTGTCCATCAAGCAGGTGGTTTTGAAGCCTCCTCCTCACCTTCCTCCTCCTTTGCGCTGGCAGCCTAATTTTAAACAAAAAGAACACCTTCCAAAATACGTTTCAAAGACCCACCCTCCGGAGCCAGGCTTGATGCCTGCTCTGACGGCTGTTTTGGCATACATTCTACAGGACCGATTGACACATTTGCTGCTTTGTTCCAAGATTTAGAGGCTCCACAGGAAACCTCGGCAGTTCTTTTTTAAAAGCCCCAGGATGCAGCGATACGGACATGTGGATTTCTGCAAAAGTTTCGTTCTTGGTCCTGGTCAGAAAAACAGTTCCCTCCAGGCGTTTCATGAAGTTTCTGCCACACAAACAAACCTCACGGGGTAGGACCACTTCTGCCCAAGTCAGCACTGCACAATGAAACAGGAACACACACTTTCAAGCCAGGAATAGAGGTGTGTCATTATTGACACTTTTTAGAGCCTGGCAATCTGTCCAGACAGATTTGGTTGCGTACTTGTGGCATGGGACGTACAGCCACTAGTGGACGGTGAAGCAACAGCTCCCCATGGCCGGAATCGTGAAGCTGGAAAAAAAATGTTAAATGCTTCTGTGTCTGTCTATACTGTATGTTGTTTGTCTGTTGGCATTGAATGTTTGCCATATATGTGTTCATTGTAATCCGCCCTGAGTCCCCTTCGGGGTGAGAAGGGCGGAATATAAATACTGTAAATAAAATAAAAATAAATGGGACGGTAGGGTGCTGTGTCTGGATTATACATGGCTGTTTCTATTAGCCACCTGCATGACCTTGGCTCTTAGTATTTACATTCCTCTCCAGCACATCCATGTCCCAACAGCCAGTGGTACGTTTTTGCTATTTACTAAACTGTACCCATGTCGGAGCCCCGGTGGTGAAGTGTGTTAAAGCACTGAGCTGTTGAACTTGCAGACCGAAAGATCCCAGGTTCAAATCCCGGGAACGGAGTGAGCGCCAGCTGTTAGCTCCAGCTTCTGCCAACCTAGCAGTTCGAAAACATGCCAATGTGAGTAGATGAATAGGTACTATTGCAACCTCATTGTTTTTAATTCGATGTTTTAATACCGTGTTGTGTTTTTTTTTATTTTTCCGGTTGCTGTGTATATATTATTATTGGTTTTGTTTTCTGATGTTTCATATTTTATTTTGTATTGTTTTGTATCAGATTGTGCTGTAAGCCGTCCCGAGTCCCCTTTGGGGGAGATGGAGGCGGGATATAAATAAACTTATTATTATTATTATTATTATTATTATTATTATTATTATTATTATTATTATTTACCGCTCCGGCGAGAAGGTAACGGCGCTCCATGCAGTCATGCCAGCCACATGTCCTTGGAGGTGTCTACAGACAACGCCGGCTCTTTGGCTTAGAAATGGAGATGAGCACCAAACCCCAGGGGAAAACTTTTACCTTTTACGGATGTTATCAGCATACATCCAATGAGGAACCAAGATGTATAACTCGGCAACACCATCCTGTTGTTCCCTAGCACAAGTACACCATGAAACCTGTCTGCACAGATGGCCATACAACAAGGTCTGACTAATTGCAGTAATGATGACATTCTGTTCCTGGTTTGAAAGTGTCTGTTCCTGTTTCATTGTGTATTGCTTAATGTGAAAGTACTTGTTGCATCCCAGGAACTTCATTTTCTGCCACAAACTTCATTAAACAGGTGAAGGACAAAGTTCCTCTTCCCAGGACAAAGATTTTGCCTTCTAGACAAAGGTCACCTTCTTTTTAGGAATCGACTAATCAGGAACAAACATCTAAAACCCGAGAACAAACCCAGATTAAATATTATGTGATTTCCAATAGCAGAACATACAGAAGTGCAAAGATATTCGGCTAAAAACCATGATATTCCAGCACCTGGAAATGTCGTGTTTTTTGCCTTTTGTAGCGATTGCTTCTGTGTTTACAGGGAACGGCGTCTGGCCACCCTCCTGTTTTCTGCGGGAGCTCCTGGGATAAAGGTTCTGTCTGGACGGGCCCTTGGAAAGAGGTTTAGGAGAGAGAGGAAGATTAAACATTTGAGGGTTTTTCTGGGAATGATGGGTCTGGGAGTGAGATGGAAAGTGCTGCAGATTGGACTCAAGTAAATGTGAGTGCAGAGCCAGCTTCTGAAGTTGCATCAAGGGAATGGCCAAATACGGATACACCAGGGACATGGGGAGATCGAAGTCTTGAACGGAGATGGAGGGACTGGAGGGACGTTGAGCGAGGTTCACGTGTGGGGTCAAGATCAGCTGTGGATAATGATGACAAGGCGGAGGCCTCATCACCGTCTCATCATGTGCAAGATAAAAGTGGATTTGGAAGTAAAGACTCCTTGCAGAAGGCAAGGTGTCGTTTTGAACATTGGATTGTCACTGCCTGTCCTTCTGCTGGGCTTGGGTCCTGGCTGTACAGCTTCGTGTTCCTGAAATCGGTTTGGCTCCTGACAACAGCATCGCTACTCCTGGTTGGCGTTTCTCTGGTTCCTGAATTTGGTTTGGCTCCTGACAACAGCATCGCTACTCCTGGTTGGCGATTCTCTGGTTCCTGAATTCGGTTTGGCTCCTGACAACAGCATCGCTACTCCTGGTTGGCGTTTCTCTGGTTCCTATATTCGGTTTGGCTCCTGACAACAGCATCGCTACTCCTGGTTGGCGATTCTCTGGTTCCTGAATTCGGTTTGGCTTCTGACAACAGCATCGCTACTCCTGGTTGGCGATTCTCTGGTTCCTGAATTCGGTTTGGCTTCTGACGACAGTATCGCTTCTCCCAGTTGGTTTCTCTTCGGTTCCTGAATTCGGCTTGGCTTTTGACAATGGCATCGCTACTCCCAGTTGGTTTCTCTTCGGTTCCTGAATTCGGCTTGGCTTTCTGGACAACGGTGTCGCCAGCTCTCTTTTCGGGTGTGCATTTGGCTTGCTCCAGCTTACCGAACCGTAGTTGGGCATGACCATAGCTCCAGTGAACTCTTGGCTGGAGTTAAAGCGGATTATCAAGGAAGATAATCCGGATTATTTTCTGTTCCCGTATTTTTTGCCCTTTTGGAAGCTAAAGACATTTACCTTTACCAGGAGCACTGAAGTTAAGTATTCCTAGGTTCAAAATATTGTTTAATAAACGTTGTTGACCTTACTTTCTTGTGTGTGGCCATTTCAAAGGGGTCTGTGTCCTGACAATTATATTATCACAGTATTTTGCAGTTTGGAAACAAATAAACCCTTTACCTTTACTTAAAGGTGTTGATCATCTCTATTATATTATTTCTATATTTTGCAGCTTTTGACACGAAATAAAATAAATTAAATAAATACTGCAATGCTTTAGAATTCTTTTTGGATCAGGACCACATACAAACCCATAACAGGCATGCAGCTCACAGGCCAATGTATTTATTATATGTTGTAATATTATTTTAATATATTTATAAATTATAAATTTTATTATATTTTACCAATTATTATATTAAGTACAATATTGTACAATAAAATACTTTACTATTTATATTATATATATAGTATTACATTAAATTATATATATATATATATATATATATATATATATATATAATTAAAATAATGTAATGATACAATATGACCATTATTATTTTTAATATTATTATATTATTTTACTATTATTATAAAATGTTAACGCAGTACCTATTTATCTACCCATGTTTGTAAATTATAGCCGCCAGGTGGTCATTCTCCAAAGGCTACGGCCTTATGCGACCATCTAGATGGTCTTTGGGGGGCCCTTTCTTTACCTATGGTCTTAGGAGACCGTCTGCACTGAAAATCCCATCATCCGTGGCCCGTTCTCCCCCAAACTTCACCAAGGCGTATTGTGGGTCGTGGGGGCTCCGTGTGCCAAGTCTGGTCCCAGTCCGTCATGCGTGGGGGCCACGGTGGTCATGGGAATGTGTACGAAGGGCAGTGGGCGGGGCTATGCAAATGCCATGCCAAGGGATGTGGCACTCGCCATAACCGGCAATAACAAGGCGCGCAGACACGGCACAACGCACGGCTCCTTTATTGGTTATTGTGGGACCATGCCCTTGCTGCGCTTGCGGTCGGACATCAGGCGCCGGCTGTGATTGGCCCGGCTGGCCTTGGCCGCCTCCTTCCGCCGCCGCTCCGGCCCCGCCTCCGCCTTGGACTGACCTCTTCCATTGGACGAGGAGGAGGAAGGGTCCCCACGAGGCCTGTCGCAAAGACAGAGAGAGAAATATAAATATAAATGATTATTTTTAACGCAGAACCTATTTACCTACTCGCGTTTTATTTCCGAACTGCAAGGAAGGCAGGAGAGAGAAATACATAATATACAATAGCAATATTTATTACTTATTGTAATATTATTTTAATATTATATCTTATTATATTTTACCAATTAAAACAATTATTTTACTATTTATATTTTATATATATGTCCATATTATTAAAATAATATAATGATATAATAATAATATTAAAAATAATAATGGTCCTATTGTATTATTTTACTATTTTTATATAGTATTATTAATGCAGTACCTATTTATCTACTCACCCTTTCCTGGCGAGGAAGGCCATGCGGCGGGCTTCGGCTCGTTCCCGTAACACGGCCGGATCCTGCACAAAGTGGTCCTGTAATATATAACATACAATATACAATATTATATATATATACTCTAATGTTTTTTTACATTTATATTACAAATAATAATATGATACATAATATATTAATATATTTTGATAATATATACTATAATATAAATATATAAATACAAAATATAAACATAACTATATAAAATAATATAGTACTAGATAATGCTAGAATATAATAATATATAATACTAATAATAAATCATAACAAATATAAATACATAACAATATATAATAGTATAAATAATACAAATCTATAATATAATATATATTATAATATAGTATGAATATAAATATGGTAATATAATATATTTAATAACATAAACATAATAATACCATAATGATATAAGATATATAATACCATAATATAATATAAATATAAATACAGTAGAGTCTCACTTATCCAAGCCTCGCTTATCCAAGCTTCTGGATTATCCAAGCCATTTTTGTAGTCAATGTTTTCAATATATCATGATATTTTGGTGCTAAATTCATAAATACGGTAATTGCAGCATAACATTATTGCGTATTGAACTGCTTTTTCTGTCAAATTTGTTGTAAAACATGATTTTTTGGTGCTTAATTCGTAAAATCATAACCTAATTTGATGTTTAATAGTCTTTTCCTTAATCCCTCCTTATTATCCAAGATATTCGCTTATCCAAGCTTCTGCCAGCCCGTTTAGCTTGGATAAGTGAGACTCTTACTGTACATGTAAGAATATGGTACCACACAATGTATAGTTTGCATGTTCTGTTTTATCCTGCTTGCATCCTACTTTTAAGTGTTGAATTTTACAGTGTTTTGTACAGACGTTTGTTTGATGTTGTTTCTGTAAATGCATATGACCATTGGTCGGAGCATTAATAAATTGATTGATTGATTGACATAATAATGTAAATATTTAACTATAATAACAGTCATATATAATAATATATAGTACGTATATGTACTCCCATTAATTCATAATAATACAATAATATAAATATGAAAATGGGTAATAGTATAACAATATATAATAATACAAATATAATACAATAATATAATAGAATAATGTATATTATAGTAAGATATAATAGAAATATTTATAATAATATAGCGGGTGAGAAAGGGCGGGATATAAATGTTGGAAATAAATAACATATATGATAATATAAATATAATAATATAAATAGAATACAATAGAATAGAATAATGTATATTATAATAGGATAATATATAAATATTTAAATATATTAAAAATAAAGTAATATATAATACTAGCTGTGCCTGGCCACGCGTTGCTGTGGCGTTGTCTGGTGGTGTTGGTGAGAAATTGTTGAGGTAGTGGTGGTATTGAATGTCTGTTGTATGGTTGTCTTTATGTTTAGTATGCACACTGAAGTGGATTATATGGCAGTGTGGAGTCAAGATAATCCAGTTCAAAGCAGATAATATAAGATTCTAAATGGGTTATATAGCTGTTTGGAAGGGCCTTGAGTCTACACTGCCATATAATCCAGTTAAAATCTGATAATCTGTGGAAGAGGCCTAAGTGAGGCCTAACTGTGCCTGTCCCCTGGGCTGAGTGAGTTGCTAGGAGACCAAGTGGGTGGAGCTTAGCCTTCAAAGTGGCAGCAATTGGATAAAAACTATTATTCCTCTCCCTGTAATTAGGACTTTATTTTTCTTTTCTTTTTGTTGTATCAACCTAGAGCCGTGAATGATGGGTTGTGTTGTCAATTTTCGAGGTTGGGGCGCCTGTAGTTTTGTTGTTTTGTCCGCTGCCCTGATGCCATCACTCTTTTATATATATAGATAAATATAATAATATAAATATAAAAATATGTATAGTAGAGTCTCGCTTATCCAACATAAACAGGCTGGCAGAACGTTGGATAAGCGAATATGTTGGATAATAAGGAGAGATTAAGGAAAAGCCTATTAAACATCAAATTAGGTTATGATTTTACAAATTAAGCACCAAAACATCATGTTATACAACAAATTTGACAGAAAAAGTAGTTCAATACGTAGTAATGCTATGTAGTAAATACGGTATTTACGAATTTAGCACCAAAATATCATGATGTATTGAAAACATTGACTACAAAAATGTGTTGGATAATCCAGAATGTAGGATAAGCGAGTGTTGGATAAGTGAGACTCTACTGTAATAGTATAACAATATATAATATAAATTTAATAGAATAACGTAATAGAATAATATATATTATAACTAGCTTTGCCCGGCCACGCTGTGGCTTATGGGAATCCTTTGTTGGACAGGTGGAATAGCAGTGAATAGCCTTGAAGTCTCAAAGCCTGGCCGTTTTCTGGAATAGCTGGAGCTATTTGTTGTATAAACGTAGAGGCATGGATGAGGTGTTGTGCTGCCAAGTTTAGTGTTTCTGGAATGTGTAGTTTTGTTGTTTTGTCCTAGGCCAAAATTTCATTACCCTCTTATATATATAGATAGGATAATAATACAATAATATAAATATTTAAATATAATAATAATAATAATAATAATAATGAAGTAATATAAAATAATATAAATGTCGTAATATATTATATGTGCTCCCACGCTTACCTTGGGCCCCTCCTGCTCTTCCTCTTCCTCCTCCTCGTCTTCCTCTTCCTCTTCCTTCCCTTTGTTCGGCCTCGACCTCAGGACCTGAGGGACCGTGAACGGCCTGCGAGACAGATATGACACATATGACCTCACTTCCTGTGTGGTGGTGACTTCATGACCTCACTTCCTGCCCAGCCTGGCCTGGCGGTGGTGACCTCACAACCTCACCTGCGGAGGAGGAGCTCGTCGTGGGAGTCGGCGTCGTTGGCGCCCACCTGGTTCCCATCGTAGGTGTCGTCGTACTCGTCATCGTCGTACGCCTTGGCCGGGATTTCCTCCTCCTCCTCCGCCACCAGCGAGTACTGCTCGTAGCGGCCCCGCTGACCCGACAGGAAGCGCTTGTCCTCCAGCAGCAGCCGCGTGCTCCGCCCCTCCGCCCTGACAGACACACAACCGTCAATCATGGAACGACCTCCAGCAGCAGACTGTCCATCAAGTACCTATCCTCGTCTTCAAAACAATAATAATAAGTATCTATCCTGGCCTTCAAAACAATAAGTACCTGTCCTCACCTGAAAAAAAAACCCACCTAGCAATATAATAATAATAATAATAATAATAATAATAATAATAATAATAATAATAATGAAGAAGAAGAAGAAGAAGAAGAAGAAGAAGAAGAAGAAGTACCTATCCTGGCCTTCAAAACCAACACCCGGCAATATAATAATAATAATAATAATAATAATAATAATAATAATAATAATAATAATAATAAGTACCTATCCTGGACTTCAAATAAAAACCTGGCAATATCATAATAATAATATAATAATAATAATATAATAAGTACCTATCCTGGCCTTCAAAACAAACACCTGGCAATATAATAATAATAACAACAACAATAATAATATAATATTAATATAATAATAATATAATAATAATAATATAATAATGAAATCCAGCATATCTATCTTGTTTGCTGTGTCATACAATAATAATAATAATAAGAAGAAGAAGAAGAAGAAGAAGAAGAAGTACTTATCCTGACCTTCAAAACAAATACCCGGCAATATAATAATAATAATAATAATAATAATAATAATAATAATAATAAGTACCTAACCTGACCTTCAAAACAAACATATCTATTCATATCCAAATCCAGCATATCTATTCTGTTTGCTGTGTCATACGATGATAATAATAATAATGTAATAAGTACCTATCCTTGCCTTCAAAACAAACACCCGGCAATATAATAATAATAATAATAATAATAATAATAATAATAATAATATGTAATACATAATAATGATGTATCTTAAGGTTAATATCGGATAGGAATGCTGCCTGACCGCTTTCCCTTCTGGACGCGGGAGAGGTCGACGTGGTCGGAGGAGAAGACGTCGAAGGCGTCGTCCTGGAAGACGTTGTGCCGCGACCTCAGCAGCGGGGTTGGGTCGGGGTCTGCGGGCCTAGAAAGGAAACCAGGATGGTTTATTATTATTATATTGTATTATTATTTAACATAATAATTATTTTATATTATTATTATTAATACGTTATGACAGAATACAATTATATTATGGTATAAAAATATTCAATAATAATAATGCATTATATTGTTATATTCCATTATAATTATTATTTTTATATTATTTTGTTTCATTATAAGAGAATATAGTTATATTATTGTATAGTACAATACAGTATACAGTGTTATATTTAATTAAAATACAGTAATATAAGAATATAATAATACGCTAATAAACTATAATACCAGTATATTATTATGTTCTTGTTATTCTTATATAATAAAATAATATTATAATGGGAAGAATAATTATTATAATAATATAACACAATGTAATAATATAATGGGGGAGAACAGTGATATATAAATTAAATGAATAAATAAATGAATAAATTAATAATAATAAATATATTATGAAAATTATTATAATAATATAATAATTATACATTGCTGTTATGGATTACATAATACTATAATATATATATAAATTATAATACAGTAGAGTCTCACTTATTCAAGCTAAACAGGCCGGCAGAACCTTGGATAAGCGAATATCTTGGATAATAAGGAGGGATTAAGGAGAAGCCTATTAAACATCAAATTAGGTTATGATTTTACAAATTAAGCACCAAAACATCATGTTATACAACAAATTTGACAGAAAAAGTAGTTCAAGACGCAGTAATGTTATGTTGTAATTACCGTATTTACGAATTTAGCACCAAAATATCATGATATATTGAAAACATTGACTACAAAAATGCCTTGGATAATCCAGAACCTTGGATAAGCGAGTTTCTACTGTATATATAAAATATTATGTCAAATAATAATAACAATAATAATGTATTAATATAATTTAATAATATAATGGGGAGAAGAGTGGTATATAAATTAAATGAATAAATGAATAATAATAAGAATAATTACGAAAATTATTATTAATAAATATATTATGAAAATTATAATTATATATTGCTGTTATGGATTATGTAATACTATATATATATTATAATATCTCAAATAATATAATAATAAAATATTAATATAATAATATAATAGGGGAGAAGAACGGTATATAAATGAATAATTTAATAATAATGATAAATATATTATGAAAATTATGATTATATTGTATTTGTTATGAACTATATATATAATATATATATTATATATAATCTATATATATAAAAGAGTGATGGCATCACGGCGACTCACAAAACAACAAAAGTACAGGCCCCCCAACCTCAAAATTTGACAACACAACCCATCATCCACGCCTCAAGGTTGATACAACAAAAAGAAAAGAAAAATAAAGTCCTAATTAGAGGGAGAGCAATAATTTTTTTTATCCAATTGCTGCCAGTTGGCAACCAATTCAGCCAAAGGACAACCAGGGTTCAGTTAGGGGACAGGCAGATTTAGGTCTCACTTACGCTTCTTCCACAGATTATCTAATTTGCACTGGATTATATGGCAGTGTAGACTCAAGGCCCTTCCACACAGCTATATAACCCATTTATAATCTTATATTATCTGCTTTGCACTGGATTATCTTGACTCCACACTGCCAGATAATCCACTTCAGTGTGCATTTTATACAGCTGTGAAGAAGGGGCCTCATATAATCCAGTTCTAAGCAGATAATATAAGATTATCAATATACAGTAGAGTCTCACCTATCCAACATAAACAGGCCGGCAGGATAAGTGAATATGTTGGGTAATGAGAAGGGATTCAGGAAAAGCCGATTAAACATCAAATTAGGTAATCGTTATACAAATTAAGCACCAAAACATCATATTATCCAACAAATTTGACAGAAAAAGTAGTTCCATGCGCAGTAATGCTATGTAGTAATTACAGTAGAGTCTCACTTATCCAACACTCGCTTATCCAGCGTTCTGGATTTTCCAATGCATTTTTGTAGTCAATGCTTTCATTGATATTTTGGTGCTAAATTCATAAATACAGTAATTACTACATAGCATTACTGTGTATTGAACTACTTTTTCTGCCAAATTTGTTGTCTAACATGATGTTTTGTGCTTAATTTGTAAAATCATAACTCAATTTGATGTTTAATAGGGTTATCCTTAATCCCTCCTTATTATCCAACATATTCGCTTATCCAACGTTCTGCCGGCCCGTTTATGTTGGATAAGTGAGACTCTACTGTACTGTATTTACAAATTTACCACTAAAATATCACAATGAATGTAAAACACTGACTACAAAAACATTGATTATGAAAAGGCAGACTGCGTTGGATAACCCAGAACATTGTATAAGCGAATGTTGGATAAGTGAGATTCTACTTTAATATGAAATAATTATTGGGATAGAATAATGCAGAACAATATAATCTCTAAAACCAGGACAGTAAATAAACAGGAATTCCACACAGGAAACAATCAGGGCCAGCTAACACCTCCCAACAAAGTATTCCCATCATCAAAGTCTGGAAAATCCTCTGTTTTCTCAGGGCCACAGACAGTAGAAGCACATAAAATATTGCAAACAACACCACTCTGAAAACAAGGGAATTCCAGACAGGAAACAATCAGGGCCAGCTAACACCTCCCAACAAAAAATTCACTCAGGGAGGAAACAGCCAGGCTTTAAAACTGCAAGGCCATTACATCCTAATCATTTTTCCTAATTGCAGCATTCATCATTGCCTCCAACAGACCAAAAAAAACCTATCAGAAATATTGTATATTCACAACCTTTAGGAAATAATATCCCCTGATGGCGCAGCGTGTTAAAGTACTGAGCTGCTGAACTTCTGGACCGAAAGGCCGCAGGTTTGAATTGGGGGAGCGGAGAGAGCCCCCACTGTTAGCCCCAGCTTCTGCCAACCCAGAAGTTCAAAAACATGCAAATGTGAGTGCATCAATAGGTACTGCTCCGGCAGGAAGGTAACGCCGCTCCATGCAGTCATCCCACATGACCTTGGAGGAGTCTACGGACAACGCCGGCTCTTTGGCTTAGAAATGGAGATGAGCACCAACCCCCAGAGTCAGACACGACTGGACTTAATATCAGGAGAAAACGTTTACCCTTTACCTTAACTACCACCAATTCCCCAATACTTTATTTCCCATACCACCAGACTTCGCCACAGCAACGCGTGGCCGGGCACAGCTAGTTATATATATATTTTATATCTACCATATTATTATTATTATTATTATTATTATTATTATTATTATTGTGATGAGGACGAGGGCAGTGATGGCTCTCACCGGGGGATCTTCCCTTCCAGGAGGAGGTGGATGACCCTCTCCACGTCGCGGCCGTGTTCCCGCAAGCAGCACTCCACGAACCCCTCCGGCAGGTCCGGGAACACCTCCTTCACCTGACACACCAGCCCAGTGAGGTCCGACTCTTCCTCTTCCCGCGGGACCTCCACGGCCGTTTCCGGGATGGCAGTTTCGAGGCCGCCCCCCGCGGGAGTTTTCCGAGGTCCCCCCCTCCCCGCGTGGCTTCCTCCTTCCTCCTCCTTCTCCTCCTTGCGGGCGCCTTTGACTGCCTGCAGCAGGTATGAGGTGCGTGTCTCATCCCTGACATCAAACGTTCAGGGTTGTTATTGTCGCCATCATTCCTAATAATATTCATATTATTTATCATATTATATAATAATAATATATAATAATATACTACTAATATTATTACTGTATTATTATATTAGTAGTGATTATATTATATAACATAAATATAATATTATTATATAATATGTAATTATATACTACACTGTAATTATATCATATATTATATAAATATATTATTTTACTTTTTATATTAATATTATTATATTAGTAGCAGTACATGATTATTATTATATATTATTATTATTATTATACTAGTAGTGGTGCTATATTTATGTCAATATTATTTTATTACTTTATATATATATATATTGTATAACATACTACTAGTAAAATAAAATAATATAGTAATAAACTAATATAGTACTGCTACTAATATAATAATATCCTAATATAATATAATAAAATAATACCACTACTAACATAAGAATAATATATAACATACTAATATTATATAATAAAATAATACTACTAATATAGTAAGAATATAATACCACTACTAATATAATGTTAATAAAATACCAATAATATTATACTATATATTAATCATATACTTCTATGAATTTAATAAAATAATAATATTAATATAATATACTGCAACTCATGTAATATTAATATTAATATAACAATATAATACTGCTAATATAATATTAATATAATAAAATACAATGATACAATTTGTAATAATAATATACTAATATAATAAAATAATATAATACTGCTACTAATATAATAATATACCCATAATAATAATAGTAAGATACTATTATAAGGATACAACTGGGGTGAAGCCTGTTGGAGGAGGCTCACGTCGTCGGCCACCGGGAAAAGCGAGTCGTATTCGCAGAGGAATCTGGTGGAAAATGAATATATAAATATATATATATATATATATACCATTAAATAATAATAATACTAATGAATAGGATAGGGTCTGCTGACCTTCTTTCCTGAAGGACGGAGGCAAAGATCTGGAGAAACTCTTCCACAAAGGGATGGATGCTCTCAGCACTGGAGTCAGAAAAATAATAATAATTACTATATTACTTAATATTATAATGTTATTATTAATAATAATTTTATATTAGTATATTAATATTAATATATTATTTTAATGTTATCATTATATAGTAAACATATTACTATAATATAATTATACATGTATTGCTATTATATAAAATTATTTTTATATTATATTACTTTATACTGTTACATTATAATATAAATTACTAGTATATTATTATGGTATATAAATACAGTAGAGTCTCACTTATCCAACACTCGCTTATCCAACGTGCTTGATTATCCAACGCATTTTTGTAGTCAACGTTTTCAATATATTGTGATATTTTGGTGCTAAATTCGTAAATACAGTAATTACTACATAGCATTATTGCGTATTGAACTACTTTTTCTGTCACATTTGTTGTATAACATGACTAGCTGTGCCCGGCCACGCGTTGCTGTGGCGTTGTCTGGTGGTGTTGGTGAGAAATTTGAGTTAGTGGTGGTATTGAATGTCTGTTGTATGGTTGTCTTTATGTTTAGTATGTACAGTAGAGTCAGGCCTCTCTGAGTATACAGCTATACTTTTTCTATGTGAAAAAGATAAGCAAACACTCTAAAGGTTCCAAACATAAAAAGAGATGTGGCATGTAAGGGCCACAGAAATAGTCAGGCCTCTCTTAGTATACAGCCATCTTCTTTCTATGTGAAAAAGATAAGCAAACACTCTAAAGCAGGGGTCCCCAAACTAAGGCCCGGGGGCCGGGTGCGGCCCTCCAAGGTCATTTACCTGGCCCCCACCCTCAGGTTTATAATATAATGTTTTATATAATTTTAATAATATAATATATTGTGTATACATATAATATTGATAATAATACCATATAATTATATTAATTATATGTTATATATTACATATAATATTACAGTATAGTGGTATAGTTCAATATAGTAATATATAATGCTAATATTGTGCTATGCTAATAATATAATATATTGTATGTACATACAACTGCTCTGAGTCCCCTTCAGGGTGAGAAGGGCGGGATATAAATGTAATAAATAAATGTAGTAAATGAAAAAATAAATAATTAGACTTAGGCTCGCCCAAAGTCTGAAATGACTTGAAGGCACACAACAACAACAATCCTAATTAACTTGACTATCCTTCAGGGTGAGAAGAGCGGGATATAAATGTAATAAATAAATGTAGTAAATGAAAAAATAAATAATTAGACTTAGGCTCGCCCAAAGTCTGAAATAACTTGAAGGCACACAACAACAACAATCCTAATTAACTTGACTATCTCATTGGCCAGAAGCAGGCCCACACTTCCCATTGAAATCCTGATAGGTTTATGCTGGTTACAATTGTTTTCATTTTAAAATATTGTATTGTTCTTTCATTGTTGTTGTTGTTGTTGTTTTGCACTACAAATAAGACATGTGCAGTGTGCATAGGAATTTGTTCGGTTTTTTTTCCAAATGATAATTCGGCCCCTCCACAGTCTGAAGGATTGTGGATCGGCCCTCTGCTTTAAAAGTTTGAGGACCCCTGCTCTAAAGGTTCCAAACATAAAAAGAGATGTGACATGTCAGGGCCACAGAAATAGTCAGGCCTCTCTGAGTATAGAGCTATCTTCTTTCTATGTGAAAAAGATAAGGAAACACTCTAAAGGTTCCAAACATAAAAAGAGATGTGACATGTCAGGGCCACAGAAATAGTCAGGCCTCTCTGAGTATAGAGCTATCTTCTTTCTATGTGAAAAAGATAAGGAAACACTCTAAAGGTTCCAAACATAAAAAGAGATGTGACATGTAAGGGCCACAGAAATAGTCAGCCTCTGCAAACATTAGGATTGTATGATGTTGTTGTTATTATTATTATTGAGAGGCTGGGTGGCCATCTGTTGGGAGTGCTTGGATTGTGTCCTGCATGGCAGATCGTGGGAGGTGTTCGCTGGCCCTGATTGTTTAGTGTCTGGCATTCCCGTGTTTTAAGAGTGTTGTTTTTTATTTGGTGTTGTGATTTTAAGCTTGTTAAAATATTAGGAGAGAGATTGTGTTGATTGTCATGGTTCATAGCATATATTTAAAATATAGAGTATTAAAATGGGTTGGATATTGTAGAAGGTTGGAGTGGAGATAAATGGTTTGGATGATGGGCGGGCGCTAGGACCCAGGGGACAGCTTTTTCCCATTGCCTGCCTTCCCTGTTGCCGGCGGCCATGAGGGCTTCTCTTTTCCCTCCCTGGCATGGCTCCCAATGGGGCGTTGTGGGTTCTCTCCATGTGGAGGTGCGTGAAGTGATTTTGTGTTGTTTCAACCTTAAGGCGTGGATGATGGGTTGTGTTGTCCAATGTCGAGGTTGGGGGGCCCGTAGTTTAGTTGCTTTGCTCGGTGCCGCGATTCCATCACTCTTTTATATATATAGATGTTTTGGTGTTTAATTTGTAAAATCATAACCTAATTTGATGTTTAATAGGCTTTTCCTTAATCTCTCCTTATTATCCAACATATTCGCTTATCGAACGTTCTGCCGGCCTGTTTACGTTGGATAAGCGAGACTTTACTGTATTAATATATGATTTTTAATATATTAATATTAAAATAATAAATATATTAATAAATATAATTTATTATATTATTATATTATTGTTTATTTCACTTTATATTATAACATTAATAAAATAATAAATATTTTAAAATATAATATAATTGTACATATATTTTTATATGATGATGATGATGATTATTATTATTATTACTATTATTGTGTACCTGTTCTCGAGGATGGGCTGTAGGCAGAGGTGCTGCACCAGGAGGTGGAAGAGCTCGGCTATCTTCCGCTTCGAATGAGACAGCCTCCGCCACAAGTCCGACAGCAGCCTGCAAAAATAATAACATAATTTTATATATATATAATACGTTGTCAGGTTAAAGCAATAGATTACAAGATACAATTAGGAATTAATACCATTAAGTGTATATATTATTAATTATATTATTATGATATTGTGGTTCTGACCTGGGATCTTGGTGGCGCCTCCTCTTGATGGCGGACTCCAGCTCCGGGACCAGCAGCTCGTAAAAGGACGCCAACCTATAAGGCATCATCACATCACATAATATGACATATTATTATAGTTCATATTATAGATCGTATTATTATTATTATTTCACCTATTATTATTATATTTTATGTTACTATAACATTACTGTTTCATTAATTTGTATATTAAAAATCTAAATAATAATATAATATAATAGTATGACAAATAATAATAAATATTATAATAATTTTAAATGGATATGCCCTATAATAATAAATGGATATAATAATATTAAATGTAATATTAAATATAATAATACACGAATATAATATGACAATAATGCTAAATGAATAAATTAAATAAATGAATATTTTATTAAATATGATAATAAATGTTATTATGTTTCATATTATACATTATTCAATATATTTTTTCATATTAAGTATGAATGTTTCATATTATATTTTTCATATATTTTTCTTATTATATTTTATATTTCATTTATTATTATTATTATTATTATTATTATTATTATTATTATTATTATTATTCTATACCTGGCGCAGAAGTCGTGCTTGTGGAAGGTGTTTGCGGCCAGTGGGAAAACCTCCAGGAAAGCCCAGAGCGTCACGCACGAGTCGCACACGTACCGCACGATATCCGCCAGGTCCTAGCGTCAGGAGAATTATATGTAATTATACATACAGTAGAGTCTCACTTATCCAACGTTCTGGATTATCCAACGCATTTTTGTAGTCGATGTTTTCAATACATCCTGATATTTTGGTGCTAAATTCGTAAATACAGTAATTACTACATAGCATTACTGCGTATTGAACTACTTTTTCTGTCAAATTTGTTGTATAACATGTTTTGGTGCTTAATTTGTAAAATCATAACCTACCATACATACTCGAGTATAAGCCGAGGCACCTAATTTTACCACAAAAACCGGGAAAACTTATTGACTCGGGTATAAGCCGAGGGTAGGAAATACAGCAGCTACTGGTAAATTTCAAAATAAAAATAGATACCAATAAAATTACATTAACTGAGGCATAAGTGGGGTAAATGTTTTTTGAATATTTACCGTATTTCGAAGAAAAACAGTAAGCTAACTCTGTAAGTGCATAAGTAGGGTCAACAAAAACAATATGGTATCAACAATAACTTTATAATAATAATCATCATCATTATCATCATCAACAACAATAACAACAACTCCCTTTGTATCCTGTTCTATCTATCTCCCCATGGGGACTCAGGCCGGCTTCGAACATAGTAACAGGCAAACGTTCAATGCCTATATAAACAATGCAGGGCTAGATATAGCTCTATAATTATATATACTATTTTCAAATTTGCATTTCCCCCCTGAAAAGTTTGCAAATCCTTTGTGCATTTCCCTCCTGCAATATTTGCAAGTCCCATTTATCTATGTTTACATCTATCTAGACATCTCTGTGTGTGGGTGTGTGCATATTTTAAAGGCCTATATCTATATTAATATCTATCTATCTATATATAGAGAATTATATCTTTATAGGACTTGCAGAGACTTGCAAACATGTGAAGGGAAATTCATATATAAAATTAATGTATACATATAGGTACAGATATACAGGTACATGGAAATCTCTAGATATCTATATGTATATAGGATTTGCAAAGACCTGCAAACATATGAGGGGAAAATTCATATAATAAATTAATGTATTTGTAGGGGGAAATCTATATATTATTTACAAGCTTTGGGGCATGCATTTGCCCAAGGAAGAAATGCAAGCAAAGCCCTCCTAAAAACAACTTTGGCCTCTTTTCTCCTCCCCTTTCCCGCCTCTTTTATTTCTCCCTCTTTCAAACTTTTCCTTAATCTCTCCTTATTATCCAACATATTTGCTTATCCAACATTATCTGCTGGCCCGTTTACATTGGATAAGTGAGACTCTACTGTAATAAAAGAAATATAAATAAAAAACAGTAATATGGGTGTCTTCCTGCCTACCTGGAGGGGCATGTCGTGCGGGGTGGGCCGCGGCCGCTCTCCCAGCTTCTGGGGCGTCCCTTCGCCCGACGCCGACGCTAAGCCGCACCGCTCCAGGACGCTCCCAAAGACCTACGTCAAGAATCACCACCACAGTCACAATGCTGGTAAGTCAAGGAAGGCGAAGGCAGAGTCACGAGACCGAGACACAGACCTGGAGGACGGTGGGAAGGGACTCGTCCAAGTCGGCAAAGTAGCTCGGCTGCTGCGCAAACACGTTCTCTGAAGGACAGGATGATAGTATTATTATTATTATATATTAAATATTATTATACACAATTATTATTATCATTTATTATTACTAATAAAACTCTGGACGTTATGCCCATAAGGAGACAGTCACATTATGTTAGGTTTCCTAACATTATTATATTATTATAATTTTTTTTTATACTACAACAACAATGTGGACGTACGTATCATCTTGTGGAGGAGGGGCCCGTTGCCCTTCCCGAAGAGGACGCAGAGGTCCATGATTTTGGGGATGTCGAACAGGAAGTGGTTGTAGACAATCTCCCCGAAGGCCGGCGGAGAAAGGAAGTGCTCCTGAGGACAGAGAAAGGAAGGCGGAGATTGGAGACAGACCTTCAGTAGACACACATAAATATGTATCTATGAGAGGGATGTTTGCTCTGACCGGGGACTCCTTGTGAGTGGACATTCGGAGGAAGGTCATGAAGACGCCGCGGTGGAGCCGCCTCTGGACCGCCTCCACTTCCGGGGACACGTGTTCGTCGTCATGCGTGGCCGTGGCGTCGAACTTGCGTGGGGCCGAGCTCAGGAAGGCGTCCAGGGTCTTCTGCAGGCGCTCGTCAAAGACCACCTCCATCCCAGAGACATTCCAATATTCATTATATTATTATTATTATATTTTATTTTATTATAAATAATATAATGTAATATAATAATCTAATAAAAATAATAAAATAATGTTGTATTATTATACTATTCTATAATGTATTATAATTTATTATTACTATATATATAATATTTTATTATTATAATAGTATTCCAATATATTACTATTTGTTATTATTTACAGTAGAGTCTCACTCCAAGAATCGCTTCTTCAAGGTTCTGGATTATCCAACGCATTTTTGTAGTCAATGTTTTCAATACATCGTGATATTTTGGTGCTAAATTTGTAAATACAGTAATTACTACGTAACATTACTGTGTATTGAACTACCGTATTTTTCGCTTTATAAAACGCACTTCCCCCCCCCCCCCCAAAATAGAGGGGAAAAGTCAGTGCGTCTTATAAACGCAATATGACCTCACGATGACGTCATGCAGTCGCCCAGGCAGACACGTGTCGACGCGGTCACGCCTCCAGGCGTTCCCACGAGCCCTGCGCTCAAGCCGGCTTTAAGGCCTGCCTCCCATTACATTTTCCCTCCGGAAATGTGAGGGGAAGCCTCGAAAAGCCCACTTCCACGCAGCCGGCGCTCTTCATACCCCCTCATGGAGACATATTTGCACGTGAATGTCTGAATAAATGCCCGAAAGGTGTTCTTTCGAGGGCTGTCCCGTTCTCCCCCGGGTCCTCACCATCCTGAGGGTCGTCTTCGGGGTCCTGCGAGGCGCCGGGAAGCGGGTTCAGGAGCCGCTCCAGCTCCTCCGCCAAGGGCGCCGCCATCTTCCTTGGCCTGGCTTCTCTTCCGCCTTGCCGGCTGCGAGACTTCATTTCCCAGAAGCCCTCATCATTGCAGAGCGCAGCCGAGGCTTCTGGGAGTTGAAGTTCGCGTGCTCTGAGGCGAGCCAATGAGGAGAGAGAGCCGTTGTGAAACTAGGGGGGGGGGGAGAAGGGTAAGGCACAGTATAGGGGCAATCCTAATGCTGCTGTTGACTGGTAATGTCTACATATTACATGTTATTTTATTAAAATGTTCTAGGTCATCTTTTAGTTCAAATTATTTTTCCCCATTTTCCTCCTCTGAAAACTAGGTGCGTCTTATCATCTGGTGCGTCTTATAAAGTGAAAAATACGGTACTTTTTCTGTCAAATTTGTTGTATAACTTGATGTTTTGGTGCTTAATTTGTAAAATCATAACCTAATTTAATGTTTAATAGGCTTCTCTTTAATCTCTCATTATCCAACATATTCGCTTATCCAATGTTCTGCCGGTCCGTTTATGTTGGATAAGTGAGACTCTACTGTATTTATTTACATCATTTCTACCCCGTCTTTCTCACCCGAGGGGACTCAAGGCGGCTTACAATAATAGGCAAAAATTCAATGCCTGACACAATACATTCACCAACAGTTCAGATAAATAAATAACATAACATAGTAATACAAAAATTAAAAACATATCCAAGTTAAAATCCATTCATCTAAAGTCCTCACATGTAAATCTTAGTCCAGACCATGTCATATAGATGTTCTCATATAGGTGTTCTCATTATATTATTTCATTGTGTTATTATATTACCTTACTATTACATTATTATAGTATTCTATAATATTATATTATTACTCATTATTATTATATATTTATATTATTTTATTATATCATTATAGTATTATATTATTACTATTTATTGCTATTGAGTTGTCATTAAACCTATATTATTTTATTATTATGTTCTATTATTATTTTTAACACCTACATGAAACCGTTGGGAGAGGTCATCCGGAGTTTTGGAGTACGGTGCCATCTCTACGCGGATGAAACCCAACTCTACTACTCTTTCCCACCAAACTCCAAGGAAGCCCTTTGGATACTGGACCAGTGCTTGGTGGCTGTGATGGGCTGGATGAGGGCGAACAAGCTGAAGCTTAATCCTGACAAGACAGAGGTCCTCCAGGTCAGTCGCATGTCTGATCGGGGCATAGGGTGGCCACCTGTGCTTGACGGGGTCGCATTCCCCCTGAAGGCGCAGGTCCGCAGCTTGGGGGTCCTCCTGGACTCATCTCTGACACTTGAGACTCAGGTGTCGGCGGTGGCCGGGAGGGCCTTTGCACAACTAAAACTTGTGCGCCAGCTGCGACCATACCTCGTGAAGTCTGATCTGGCTACGGTGGTCCATGCCTTAGTTACCTCTAGATTGGATTATTGCAACGCACTCTACGTGGGGCTGCCTTTGAAGACGGCCCGGAAACTCCAACTAGTTCAGCAGGCGGCAGCCAGGTTCCTAACAGGAGCGAATTACAGGGAGCGGTCTACGCCCCTGTTCAAGGAGCTCCACTGGCTGCCGTTCACCTTCCGGACCCAATTCAAGGTGCAGGTGCTGACCTACAAAGCCCTGAATGGTTTGGGACCCACTTACCTTTCTGACCGCATCTCCCCCTACGATCCTGCACGATCTCTTCGTTCATCGGGGGAGGCCCTCCTCTCGCTTCTGCCTCCGTCACAAGCGCGGTTGGTGGGGACGAGGGAGAGGGCCTTCTCCGTGGCGGCCCCCCGACTCTGGAACGCGCTCCCCAGGGAAATTAGGCAAGCTGCCACCTTGGAAGTGTTCAGGAAGAGCCTGAAAACCTGGCTCTTCAAACAGGCCTTTGAAGAAGTATACTAAACCCTGGTACTAGCGGGTCCTTCTGACCTGTTGTACCTCTTGGTTAACTCCTTGACATAGCCTCAGTGTTCACCCCAGTCCAAGGCTCTTCCCATGACCTTGTAGCACCTTAACTTCCTTCTTGTTTACAAGTTCCACTCAGTGCACTTTGCCCAGCTCATTTTATGTTTTTATTGCTGTGTTTCTCAAGTGTTTTATAATGATTGTGATTTTAATGCCTTTTAAATTTATTTGTGTGTTTTTGTATTTGATATTATTGTATGTTGGTTTTATATCTGTAAGCCGCCCCGAGTCCCTCTGGGGAGATGGTGGCGGGGTACAAAAATAAAATTATTATTATTATTATTATTATTATTATTATTATTATTATTATTATTCTGTTATTACATTGTATTTTATTATATTCTATTATTCTATTTTATTATATTAATCTTTTATATTATTATTATACTATATTGTTATATTATATTATTATTACACTATTATATATTATTAATCATATAATGATATTATATTATATATATATTATTAAATTATATTAGTATATTATAATATTAAATATAATTTAATATGTAATTATTATTTATGATAGTTTATTATATTATCCTATTTATAATAATAAATTAATACATTATTATATTAATATATTATTTAATTATTATTTCTGATTAATTATTCTATTCCATTATATTATCATGAATTGTTATAAATTATTATATCATTTTTATTACATTATATTATTATATTATATAGGAGATTACCTGGGACCAGAATCGGTGGTGTGGCAGGGCGAGGAGCCAATCGAGGGCGTCGGCCAGAGAGGCGGTCCTTGCCAGGAACTCCTCCCACTCTGCGCTGGGCCACGCCCCCTTGGGCGGAGGAGGGCGGTACTGTGGGAAGGCCCGCTCCTTGCTCATCTGGGACGGGTGCTGTCAGTCAATCATCACAACACAATAATAAACAGTAACAATATAATATAATAATAGATATATTATCATATATCATAACAACTATACTAAATATACTATAATAATAATAAAGGTGTTGGTAATAATATAATATAATTATAAATACGATATAAATATACTAATACAGTAGAGTCTCACTCCAAGAATCGCTTCTTCAAGGTTCTGGATTATCCAATGCATTTTTGTAGTCAACATTTTCAATATATCGTGATATTTTGGTGCTAAATTCGTAAAAACAGTAATTACAATATAACATTACTGCGTATTGAACTACTTTTCTGTCAAATTTGTTGTATAACATGATGTTTTGGTGCTTAATTTGTAAAATCATAACCTAATTTGATGTTTAATAGGCTTTTCCTTAATCTCTCCTTATTATCCAAGATATTCACTTATCCAAACTCCTGCCTGACCGTTTAGCTTGGATAAGTGAGACTCTACTGTATTTAGTAAATATACTAAATATATAATAACATAACAATAAATATAATGAACAATAACAGTATAATAATATGTTAATAATAATATAATATATAATAAACATAATATAAATATATGAATATTTAGTAAATATACTAAGGGTTGTTGTATGTTTTCCGGGCTGTATGGCCATATTCTAGAAGTATTCTCTCCTGACGTTTCGCCCACATCTGTGGCAGGCATCCTCAGATGACTCCTCATATACCTCACAACCTCTGAGGATGCCTGCCATCGATGTGGGCGAAACGTCAGGAGAGAATACTTCTAGAACATGGCCATACTGCCCGGAAAACATACAACAACCCTGTGATCCTGGCCATGAAAGCCTTCGACAACAAATATACTAAATATAATAATAAATACGTTACCAATAATATAATATTAAATTCGATATAAATGCAATATAAATATACTAATAATTATATAAATTTTATCATATGAAATAAAATATATAAAATGTATTTATTATATAAAATGTATTTATTACATAAATATAATAAATGCAATATAAATAAGCCGCCCCGAGTCCCCATTGGGGAGATGGTGGCGGGGTATAAATAAAGTTTTTTATTATTATTATTATTATTATTATTATTATTATTATTATATTAATATTTAGCAACTATACTAAATATAATAGTAACTATAATAAACAATAACAATATAATATGCTGATATTCAATATTTATGTTAATGTTTTGTTTCTATTCTATAGTCCATATTACATGACATAATATACTAAATGTCATGTAATAATAAATATATTAAATTTAATAATAATAATAATAATAATGAATAATACCACCAACCAAGGCGGGCAGGGTCTTCATGGTCCCGGTCGCGGCATCCTTCTCCGTCAGGTAGAGTTCGTCCAGCGCTGGCATCTTTCTATGGACACAAGATCATAGATTGAATGGCCTCGCAGCTCCAAAGCCTGGCTGCTTCCCTGAAGAGTCCCCTGATTGGCAGGAATCAATATTTTTTCCAGGCCTATTTAATTGCTCATAGCCATCAACCATAGGTTCAGGCGAAACATCAGCAGAGAGTGCTGCTGGGGGGTTAATTTGTTATTATTATTATTATTATAACTATAAATATTATTATATTATTTATCGATGGATTCATTTATGTATTTAATTACTCATGCCCATTGGCCATAAGGTTCAGGCGAAACATCAGGAGAGAGTGCTTCAACGTTTCCATCTAAGACAGGAAACGATCAGGGTCAGCTAACACCTCCCAATCCCAGGATTCATTCCTCCCCCCGCCCCAGGCAGGAAGCAGCCAGGCTATGAAGCTGCAAGGCTATTCAGACCCCGAGCTCTCTCTCTCTCACCTCAACTCCGAGCTCCGCGCCTTCCTCCTTCCAGCGGACTCGAAGGGCGGGGCTTCCGCTTTGAGGCTCTGTTTCCAGGACGACCAAAGGCACCCTGGGAGTCGTAGTCCGGGGCCGGGGATCGCGGGAATATCACTAGAGGGCGTTGCTGGACTACGAGGCCCAGCATGCAGCGGGGCGCCGCTAGGGCGATTTAAAGGGACAGGAGCCGCCGCGGGACGGTGGGAAGGTCTTGGAATTTTGGATAAGAGATGCTCAACCTATGAGAGAGAAATTTTTGATGATTTCTTCACTGTATGTGTAATTTCATGCATGTACTAGCTGTGCCCAGCCACGCTTTGCTGTGGCAAAGTGTGGTGGTATGGGAAAAAAAGTATTGAGAAATTGGTGGTAGTTAGTACAGTAGAGTCTCACTTATCCAACATAAACGGGCCGGCAGAATGTTGGATAAGCGAATATGTTGAATAATAAGGAGGAATTAAGGAAAAGCCTATTAAACATCAAATTAGGTTATGATTTTACAAATTAAGCACCAAAACATCATGTTAGACAACAAATTTGACAGAAAAAGTAGTTCAATACGCAGTAATGCTATGTAGTAATTACTGTATTTACAAATTTAGCACCCCAAAATATCACGATGTACTGAAAACATTGACTACAAAAATGCGTTGGATAATCCAGAACGTTGGATAAGTGAGACTCTACTGTATATGTTATTTCCTTAAGCTTGTGAATATACAATATTTCTGATTGTTCCTTTTTTGTCTGTTGGAGACAAGTATGAATGCTGCATTAGTCAGAACGATTAGCATTTAATGGCCTTTCAGCTTCAAAGCCTGGCGGTTTCCTCCCTGGGGGAATCCTTTGTTGGGAGATGTTAGCTGGCCCTGATTGGTTCCTGTCTGGAAATTCCGTGTTTTCAGAGTGTTGTTCTATATCTAGTGTTCTGATTTTAGATATTATATTGTTCTATATCTAGTGTTCTGATTTTAGAGTTTTTTTTAAAATACTGAAAGCCAGATTGTGTTCATTTTCATGGTTCACAGCAAAACAATATTAATAACACAGTAGAGTCTCGCTTATCCAACCTTCGCTTATCCAATGTTCTGTATTATCCAACACAGTTTGCCTTTTAGTAGTCAATGTTTTTGTAGTCAATTTTTCAATTCATTGCGAAGTTTTGGTGCTAAATTCGTAAATACAGTAGTTATTACATAACGTTATTGTGTATTGAACTGCTTTTTCTGTCCATTTGTTGTAAAACATGATGTTTTGGTGCTTAATTTGTAAAATCAAAACATAATTTGACGTTTGATAGGCTTTTCCTTAGTCCCTCATTATCCAACATATTCACTTATCCAACATTCTGCCGGACCGTTTATGTTTGTTTGAGAATATTTACCTAGTGGCTTTTACTGGTACAGTAGAGTCTCACTTATCCAACATTCGCTTATCCAATTTTCTGGATTATCCAACACAGTCTGCCTTTTAATAGTCAATGTTTTTGTAGTCAATCTTTTCAATATATTGTGATGTTTTGGTGCTAAATTTGTAAATACAGTAATTACTACATAACATTGCTGTGTATTAAACTGCTTTTTCTGTCAAATTTGTTGTAAAGCATGATATTGTGGTGCTTAATTTGTAAAATCCTTTTTATTCAACATTTTCACTTATCCAACGTTCTACCGGCCTGTTTATGTTGGATAAGTGAGACTCTACTGTAATAGTAATAATAATGACTTCAATAATACGTACTGCTTCTCTCCCTCCTCAGCTTCCTGCCTGGGGAAATCTTGTGTTGGGAGGGTTAGCTGGCCCTGATTGTTTCCTGTCTGGAAGTCCCCTGTTTTCAGAGTGTTGTTCTTTATTTACTGTCCTGAATTTAGAGATTATATTGTTCTGTTTTATTATACCACAGTAATTTTATATATTATATTTATAATCTTATATTATTTGCAGATGTATTATAGCAGAATAGTTCAGCATTGTAGAAAGAGCAGTAACCCAGGTCTTTAGAACAGTGAATGTCACACTGATATTGCATTATATTTTGTCTTTAAGTGTAAATTGCATTCAGCCATTGCCTGAAAGATTAGTGGCTTCCTTTTTTACCATCTTCTAGATCAGCGGTTACCAATCTTTCTTTTTTTAACCAGGGCCCATTTGACCAGGGACCCCTTGACCGGGGACCACTCTGACCAGGGACCACTCTCCTGGCCCCGCCCCGTGTCCTAATAGGTGCCATCACCGCCCCCCTGTATCACTGCAGTGCCTACCAGGGGGCGGTAGCGCCCACTTTGGGAATCACTGATTTTAACCATAAAGCCCCCCCCCCCTTTCCTTTCAATCACGCACTCTAGACTGGGCCAGAAAACCATATTTAATAATCTAGAGCTGATGTGGTCTATCCAGTGCAATGGTCAGCTCTGAAGAAAGGAGGAAAAATAAAATTATTAAAATAAAATAAATGAATAAAAAAGAAGGTTCGCAGACCAGATTTTTGTTCTCGCGGCCCACTGCTGGGCCATGGCCCACAGGTTGAGAACCACTGTTCTATATACAGTAGAGTCTCACTTATCCAACACTCACTTATCCAAGCTTCTGGATTATCCAACATATTTTTGTAGTCAATGTTTTCAATACATCGTGATATTTTGGTGCTAAATTCGTAAATAAAGTAATTACTACATAGCATTACTGAGTATTGAACTACTTTTTCTGTCAAATTTGTTGTATAACATGAT
This sequence comes from Anolis carolinensis, assembly GCF_035594765.1. Lineage (NCBI taxonomy): Eukaryota > Metazoa > Chordata > Lepidosauria > Squamata > Anolidae > Anolis > Anolis carolinensis. The sequence continues at coordinate 42,744,825 of NC_085846.1, forward strand.
GTTTTGGTGCTTAATTTGTAAAATCATAACCTAATATGATGTTTAATAGGCTTTTCCTTAATCCCTCCTTATTATCCAACATATTCGCTTATCCAACGTTCTGCCGGCCTGTTTATGTTGGATAAGTGAGACTCTACTGTATCTCCCTATCTGCACAGGAAAAGGCATTTATATTGAACTGAATTGAATAATATGTTTTGTTAATATTTTACAACTCTACTACATTGAAAAGCATATGTTTTATAAATATACTGTTCATACTCCACCGAGTTTGCAGAATCTGCCTACATGAAGAGTTAGCATAGATGGTAGAGGAAATAAATCTTAGATATTCATGTGTGTTCTTCAGAGCTGCAGAAGACGGCTGTTTTTTCACAGTGTGCTCTTGGATCTGGAGCTGTCTTTGTAAAAGTGGCTATTGAAACAATGTCCTCATGAATGTCCACCTGAGACCTCCGTCTACAGGTAAGCAGTTTCTTCAGAGCCCGCTGAAAATCCCGATTGAGGAAAGCATAGAGCATTGGGTTGATTGTAGAATTGCAATACCCTAACCATGTTATGATTTTGAAGGTATCAGAAAGAACTTTGCTGGTGGAACTGGTTCCTCTCGTGGCGAGCCATACATTGCACACAAAATATGGCAGCCAACACAAAATGAACACAGATATGAGGATGCTTATTGTGCGAGTCGCCTTGTTCTCTAGCTGCAGATTGTTCTGCCGTTTACTTTGTGGGTGGTAATGAAGGTCAAGGGTCTGAGAAACAATTCGAGAGGCTTTCAGCCGTGATGCACGATAGATGAAGAAGTACATGCTGCACATGACCGTGAAGGGGACGAAAAAAGCAAGGGCTGAGGCTATAATGGCAAAAATCCAGTTGGTGACAAAGATGCATTCTTTGGTGGCATCAAAGTCTATGCCAGGTATCTCATTCCAGCCTTTCATGACAGGTAAAAAGGAGATCAGGGAGGAATATACCCAAACGATGCAAGTCATTACGATACACCTGAGAATGAAAAAAAATGAGAATAATGAACATATCTTACTATTCGGTGTACTTACCATAATTTCAAGTATATCTAAAGATATACAATTTCCCTTGTACCATACTACATATGGAAAATGGAAAGAGATCATGGATAGTCTAAATATTTTGGGTCTCTATTTTCGGGTTCATGATTTTGTGCTATGGAATAGACTACTAAAAAGAAAATGTTTTATAATAATGATGCTTGGCACCTATTCAGACCGAAAACTAACTGATAGTTTTCACTAGAGTTGAACCACTTAATCAGTTGCTGGCTGCTAAGTCGACACAAGTGTAAATACCACTGATTTAATGGATTTGTTCTAGTTGAGACTAGTAATTGCATCTAATATTTTTGAATGTTTAAAGCATTACATGTTATCTTCATGAAACTGATGTTATAACAAGTACAGTAGAGTCTCATCCAACATAAACAGGCCGGCAGAACGTTGGATAAGTTGGATAATAAGAAGGGATTCAGGAAAAGCCTATTAAACATCAAATTAGGTTATGATTTTACAAATTAAGCACCAAAACATCATGTTATACAACAAATTTGACAGAAAAAGTAGTTCAATGGGCAGTAATGTTATGTTGTAATTACTGTATTTACGAATTTAGCACCAAAATATCATGCTATATTGAAAACATTGACTACAAAAATGGCTTGGATAATCCAGAAACTTGGATAAGCAAGGCTTGGATAAGTGAGACTCTACTGTAATAAAAACCCCATATAGGTGGTGGTAGATAGAGGCTAAACAGTTTGCTCAAAGTCTTGTGCGTTGTTGGATATAATTTTTTTTAAGAAATGGGATTTAAAACAGAAACCTCTTTGAATCTAGTTCTGTCTTCTCATTCCAGTATCATAGCATTATGACTAACATGCTTTGATAAGCTTTTGTATCCGTTCTATGACACACAGCCTGTTATTTTCAGTCAAGGAACATTTTTGATATCATAACTGAATAGATATATTCATTTCCATCTCTAAAATGTGCTTGAGGCAATATTCAATTCACCTTCAATGCCAGAATATAATTTTAGTGATCATTCCAACACTTCGGCCCTTTCTATGCTGTCCTTATATCCTAGGATCTGATCACAGATTATCCACTTATCCCAGAGTATATAGCAATGGATACTCATATAATCCAGTTCAAAGCAGATAACCTGGGATCAGATCCTGGGATAGAAGAACAGTGTAGAAGGGGCCTTAGTCCACACTTGTTGCTCTTAGTTTTTTACTTCCATTTGGGTTACAAGAATCATAGTAACAACCAGTGTCTATTAATTCTGCTTTTAAACCGTCAAAATAGATGTTTTCATGGGAGGTCTACCTCATCATGTTGTGATGAGGCATCCAGAACTCTGCACTACTAGAGGACAATGCCTTGGTTACATCCCACTTGTGCCAGCAGACAGATGACTTGAAGGCTCGGTTGCTGACCTGAAGGTTGCTGGTTCGAATCCAACTCAGGGAGAGCGCGGATGAGCTCCCTCTATCAGCTCCAGCTCTATGCGGGGACATGAGAGAAGCCTCCCACAAGGATGGTAAAAACATCAAAACATCCAGGCATCCCCTGGGCAAGCGTTTGAGGAGTAACATCTGAGGTCGATATGACGTGAATCAAGGTGTTAGTGGACGAACTTAACTATATATGCATTTTAAATTTTATAATTCATGGTTTAACAGATTTTAATTAGAGTTTTAATTAATGCGGTACTGTTTTATTGTTTATGGATACTGTTACTGTTTTATTGAATGTATTTTAGGCAATATAATTGCCGACTGTTGTAAGCCGCCCTGAGTCCCTCCGGGTGAGAAGGGTGGGGTAAAAGTGATATAAATAAATAAATAAAATAAACGATAACTCCCAAAATCAAGGTTTATTCCCACTAACCCCTGCAGTATGTTCAGTTGGTCATGGGGCTTCTCTGTGCCAAGTTTGGTCCCAATCCATTGTCGGTGGGGAACACAGTATGAGTGAAAGTACTGCAAGTCCCATCACCCATGGCAAGTGTGGTCCAGATGCATTGTTGTTTGGGTTCACAGTGCTCTATGAATGTAGGTCAAATACAACTCCTGTAAATCATGGTGAATTCTCCCCAAGCCTCTTATTCAGTTGCTAATTAATTCCTCTGTTTGCTGTGTGCCATAGGAAAGGGTTAAGGTAGAGGCCATGAGCGGGGTCAAGCAAATCAAGGAACGCTGGGATGTCCATTTTGGAGGAAAAATAGAACATCAAGGATGAAATGGTCCCCACATGAAGGTCTTCACTTTGGTGGACACTGGCAGGGTTTGGGCTACATGTTCATGGCGCTTACTATAACCTGTATGCCAGTGGAGGGAGGGCCACTGGTGTCTCCTACTCAGTGGAGGCAGGAGGCTGTCTGTGTAAATGGACACTTCTGCCACATACACACTTTTTAAATGTGTATAGATATAGATGTTGGAATCTGCTTTGGGTCCCTTCGTGGGAGAAAAGCAGGATAGAAATAAATAAATAAATAATAAAAGCAAGCTCAATGGAGGCAACACCATCAAGGTCATAAACACCTGGACCATACCTGTCATAAGATATACTGCTGGCATCATAAACTGGACACTGGTGGAACTGGACAATTTGGACAGAAAAACAAGAAAACTCATGACCATTCATCATTCACTGCACCCCCGCAGTGATGTTGACCGGCTATATCTGCCTAGAAGATCAGGGGGCAGAGGACTCTTACAAGTAAAACAAGCAGTCAAAGAAGAAGAACATGCCCTGGCAGAATATGTAAAGCAAAGTGAAGAACCTGCTTTGATTGAAGTCAAAAATCAGAAACTCTTCAAAGCACAGCAGACAAAGAATCAGTACAAGAAAACCGCACTACAAACTAGAGCTGACAGCTGGCACAACAAAACATTGCATGGAAAGTTCCTTGACAAAATTGAAGGAAAAACTGACAAGGAGAAGACCTGGCTATGGCTCACGAATGGGACCCTGAAGAAGGAGACAGAAGGCCTGATCCTTGCTGCCCAGGAGCAAGCCATCAGAACAAAGGCAATAAAGGCCAAGATCGAAAAATCAACTGATTACCCAAAATGCAGACTGTGCAAGGAAGCTGACGAAACCATTGGTCATATCCTCAGCTGCTGTAAGAAAATTGCACAGACAGACTACAAACAGAGGCACAACTATGTGGCCCAAATGATTCATTGGAACTTATGCCTCAAGCACCACCTCCCAGCAGAAAAGAACTGGTGGGATCACAAACCTGCAAAAGTATTGGAAAATGAGCACGCAAAGATACTGTGGGACTTCCGAATCCAGACTGACAAAGTTCTGGAACACAACACACCAGACATCACAGTTGTGGAAAAGAAAAAGGTTTGGATCATTGATGTTGCCATCCCAGGTGACGAATTTCGCATTGACGAAAAACAACAGGAAAAACTCAGCCGCTATCAGGACCTCAAGATTGAACTTCAAAGACTCTGGCAGAAACCAGTGCAGATGGTCCCAGTGGTGATGGGCACACTGGGTGCCATGCCAAAAGATCTCAGCCAGCATTTGGAAACAATAGACACTGACAAAATTACGATCTGCCAACTGCAAAAGGCCACCCTACTGGGATCTGCACGCATCATCCGAAAATACATCACACAGTCCAAGACACTTGGGAAGTGTTCGATTTGTGATTTTGTGATATGAAATCTAGCATATCTATCTTGTTTGCTGTGTCATAATAAAATAATAATATAATAGAATAATAATTATTATTATTATGTATACTTGCCTTTGCCGTGACATCCTCTTTGAATAGTGATAAGGGGTAACCACGGAGCAGTATCTGTCGAGGCTGATAAAACACAATGTGACAATGGAGGCTGTGCAGAACATGACGTCAAATGAGATCCAGACTTTGCAGAACTCTCTCCCAAACAGCCATTTGCCTGTCACTTCATAAACGATACTGAAACAAGAGACCAAGGTAATGTGAGCTGACAACAAAGTTAGTTTGTTAGGTTTCCCCTCTGTAGAGTCAACTCATTTGTGAAAAAGGTGATAGTCTAAACTTCCAGCAGCGTGCGGAAAGGAATGAGGAAGTACTACCATCAAGGACTCGGTGTCACAAGCGGACGATGAAGCAGCAGCTTCCCTGTAGCCAGAATCAAGCATACTCTCATGAAGTCGGAAGCTGGAAAATGTTAAATTGCCTCGGTGTCTGTCTATATGTTGTATGTCTAATGGCATTGAATGTCTGCCATGTATATGTGCATTGTAATCCGCCCTTGAAAGTTGGAAAAATTCTTTTTAAAATACCGTATATACTCGAGTATAAGCCGACCCGAATATAAGCCGAGACACCTAATTTTACCACAAAAAAACTGGGAAAACATTGGCTCCAGTATAAGACGATGGTGGTAAATTTCAGAAATAAAAATAGATACCAATAAAATTACATTAATTGAGGCATCAGTAGGTTAAATGTTTTTGAATATTTACATAAAGCTCAAATTTAAGATAAGACTGTGCAACTCTGATCAAATCATTATTCTCATCTTCTTCAATGTAAATGTGCTTACGTATCCTTTTAATAATAATACAGTAAAATAATACATGTAATAATAAATAGAGTAAAATAATAAATGCAACAATAATAATAATAGAGTGAAATAATAAATGTATTAATAATAATAATGAAAATAGAGTCAATTAAATGTAATAGTAGCAACAATAATAGAGAAAAATAATAAATGTAATAATACCATTAATAATAGAGAAAAATAATAAATGTACCATATTGTCTAGTGTATAAACTGACCCAAATATAAGCCAACCAGGACCCTCACCCGAGTATAAGCTGAGGGGGGCTTTTTCAGTCTTAAAAAAGGGCTGTAAAATTTATTTATTTATTTATTTATTTATATTTACAACATTTATATCCCGCCCTTCTCACCCGAAGGGACTCAGGGCGGCGTACAAATTGGCAACAATTCAATGCCTACACATAATTAAAACAGCAATGAAAATCCAATAAAACAATTAAAACAATATAAAAATATAAAACATATGATTAAAATTAATTCCTAAAAACTAGGCTTATACTTGAGTATATACAGTAGATGCCAAAAAAAATCCTATATTTGGAGATATGGGGACCCCTGAAAACAAAAAATATATTCATGATATAATTTATCAATATGAAGAATAATATATGTCAAGTTTACAAAGAAATACATGGCTAAATGAAGTGGAATCAACTCTTTCATTTGGTATTTAAGTACAGTAGAGCAGGGGTCCCCAAACTAAGGCCCGGGGGCCGGATGCGGCCCTCCAAGGTCATTTACCTGGCCCCCACCCTCAGTTTTATAATATAATATTTTATATCAGGTTTTAATAATATAATATATTGTATACATATAATATTGATAAAAATATTATGTTATACAATATAATACTAGTAATAATACCATATAATAATGTTAATTATATGTTATATATTACATATAATATTACAGTATAGTGGTATAGTTCAATATAGTAATATATGAAGCTAATATTGTGCTATGCTAATAATATATTGTATGTACATACAGCTGCTCTGAGTCTCCTTCAGGGTGAGAAGGGTGGGATATAAATGTAGTAAATAAATGTAGTAAATAAATAAATAAATAATTTTAGACTTAGGCTCACCCAAAGTCTGAAATGACTTGACGGCACACAACAACAACAACAACAATCCTAATTAACTTGACTATCTCATTGGCCAGTAGCAGGCCCACACTTCCTATTGAAATCCTGATAGGTTTATGTTGGTTAAAATTGTTTTCATTTTTAAATATTGTATTGTTCTTTAATTGGTATTGTTGTATTGCACTACAATAAGACATATGCAGTGTGCGTAGGAATTTGTTTGTATTTTTTTTTCAAATGATAATTTGGCCCCTCAATAGTTTGAAGGATTGTGGACCGGCCCTCTGCTTAAAAAGTTTGAGGACCCCTGCAGTAGAGTCTCACTTATCCAACTTAAACGGGCCGGCAGAATGTTGGATAAGCGAATACGTTGGATAATAAGGAGGGATTAAGGAAAAGTCTATTAAACATCAAATTAAGTTATGATTTTACAAATTAAGAACCAAAACATCATGTTACACAACACGTTTGACAGAAAAAGTAGTTCAATACGCAGTAATGCTATGTAGTAATTACTGTATTTACGAATTTAGCACCAAAATATCACGATGTATTGAAAAGATTGACTACAAAAATGCGTTGGATAATCCAGAACGTTGGATAAGCGAGTGTTGGATAAGTGAGACTCTACTGTACAACATAAACTAGTCAATAACTACTTCCTGAAAATCAAGAATTTATGCTGTCCTTTTGCAAACCTAGCAACAATTTAGGTAACATTGAAGCCACTTTACTACATTGGTTGATTTTTTTATTACCGATTTTTGTTTTCTGCCTTATCCTCTATACCAGCGGTTCTCAAAGCGTGCTCCGTGGCGGCCTTGGGGCTTTGGGAAGCATACCGGGGAGCTCCATGCTTCTCCTCTTTCTCCCCCTATAACCTTTCCCTCTTCTTTCCTCCTCCTCTCTCTCCCCACCACCTCCGTCCCCGCCAAAAGCCTTTTTTCCTAACCTTCCTCACTGCCCAAATCTTCTCCCCTCACTTTGCTTGCTATTTCCCTCCTACCACCCTTTCCTTCCACTGCTCAGGGAGTGCTTTGATTGTGCTTTTTCTGCATGGAAGAAAAGAGGTTGGACTGGATGATCCTTGGGGCTTCTGCTATTACTACTACTACTACTACTACTACTACTACTACTACAAAGGCTGAGTGGCCATCTGTTGGGGGTGCTATGATTCTGCTTTTTCTGCATGGCAGAAAGGGGTTGAACTGGATGGCCCTTGGGATCTTCCACTGAAATACTGTTAAGTTTACGTTTTCTTAGTTGTTCTTCATTTAAAATATTGTATTGTTCTTTCTGGAGCCCCCGGTGGCACAGCAGATTAAACTTCTGAGCTGCTGAACTTGCTGACCGAAAGGTCGACAGTTTGAATCCGGGGAGCGGAGTGAGCTCCTGCTGTTAGCCCCACTTTCTGCCAACCTAGCAGTTCAAAAACATGCAAATGTGAGTAGATCAATAGGTACCGCTTCGGCGGGAAGGTAATGCTGCTCCATGCAGTCATGCCGGCCACATGACCTAGGAGGTCTCTATGGACAACGCCGGCTCTTTGGCTTAGAAATTGAGATGAGCGCCAACCCCCAGTGTCAGACACGACTAGACATAATGTCAGGGAAAAACTTTACCCTATTGTTTTTTCTTTCTTTTTTCTTGCACTACAAACGAGATATGTGCAGTGTGCATAGTATTTGTTCATTTTTTAAAATTAGTTAACACAAACACTGGCCATCTATCTGCCACTGGCCTGGCCCATCTGTCAAAATGTTTAAACACAATGTGTCAAAAAGTTTGCCAATGCCTGATATATATAGTAAGTAAAGGTTTCCCCTGACGTTAAGTCCAGTCATGTCTGATTCTGGGGGTTGGTGCTCATCTCCATTTCTAAGCCGAAGAGCCGGCGTTGTCCGTAGACACCTCCAAGGTCATGTGGCCAGCATGACTGCATGGAGCGCCTCTACCTTTCCGCCAGAGCGGAACCTATTGATCTACTCACATTGGCATGTTTTCGAACTGCTAGGTTGGCAGGAGCTGGAGCTAACAGCAGGCGCTCACTCCGCTCCCGGGATTTGAACCTGGCACCTTTCGGTCTGCATATATATACATTGTATCTATATATATAAAAGGGTAATGAAATTTCGGCCTAGGTCAAAACAACAAAACTACACATCCCAGAAACACTAAACTTGGCAGCACAACCCCTCATCCATGCCTCTACGTTCATACAACAAAAAGAAAAGAAAAATAAAGTCCTAATTAGAGGGAGAGGAATAATTGTTTTTATCCAATTGCTGCCAGTTAGAAGGCTACACTCCGCCCACTTGGTCTCCTAACAACCCACTCAGCCCAGGGGACAGGCAGAGTTAGGCCTCACTTAGGCCTCTTCCACACTGCCTATAAAATACAGATTATCTGATTTGAACTGGATTATATGGCAGTGTAAAAGGGGCCCCTGATGGCACAGTGAGCTGCTGAATTTGCGGACCAAAAGGTCCCAGGTTCAAATCCCGGGAGCGGAGTGAGCACCCGCTGTTAGCCCCAGCTCCTGCCAACCTAGCAGTTCGAAAACATGCCAATGTGAGTAGATCAATAGGTACCGCTCCGGCGGGAAGGTAACAGCGCTCCATGCAGTCATGCCGGCCACATGACCTGGAGATGTCTATGGACAACGCCGGCTCTTCGGCTCAGAAATGGAGATGAGCACCAACTCATCACGACTGGACTTAATGTCAGGGGAAAACCTTTACCTTAACTACCACCAATTCCTCAATACTTTATTTCCCATACCACCAGACTTCGCCACAGCAATGCGTGGCTGGGCACAGCTAGTATATAATATAACATAACGTATAAACATTATTTGGGGGTCCACAAGAAACCTTTGCTTTCTTTGCAGATTCATGTTATTTGAGTGATTATATTCCTTCTGCTTATGTGATTGTTTTAGTCAATTGTTATGTTTTTGTTTTTAATTCTTATAGCGTTTTATAGTGTTTTCAGTGTTTTATTGTACAATGTTTTATGCTGATTTTATATTGGAAACCGCCCTGAGTCCCTTTCGGGAGAGAGGGCGGTATACAAATAAACTTTTACTTACTTACTTATTTTACTTCAAAAAGGGCTCTGTGGCTGAAAAAGTTTGAGAATTCCTGCTCTATACCAACAACACCCATTAGTGACCCCAGGCGAAGGAATGGCTTTTGCTACAGAAAACAGTTTTCCTTTAGGAAATTTCTTACCTGAATGGCATCACTAGACAAGCCACAAGGAAATCAGCCATAGCCAAGGACATGATAAACATGTAGGTGACGGTCCGGAGCCTCTTTTCCATCAGCGGACAGATAAATACCACCATGTTTCCCAGAAGAGTCAGCAAATCAATGAATGTGAGTATCAATCCAACGGCTACTTCTTGGAATCCAATCCCTGCTTCTGTCTGGTTCCTACTTCCTTTTACCATGCAGAAGGTTGCAGAACAGACGTTGGGTAGTAAAGATATATTGATATTTGCAGTCATCTTCTCCACTGTTATGGCTTAAGGCAGAGGAAATAAAGCAAATTTTCCAAAGTTGTGGAAGAAGGGAGAAAAGACTCTGCTTTATTCACTAATAGAGGTGACTCACTTAACTGAGAAGCCTGCCATCATTAAGTCATTATTATCTATTCATAGCAACTGCCTACAATACTGGGACTATAAGTGCTCAGAGATTTTCCTCGTAAGTGAAACATTTCATTCATTGGGTAAAGAAAGGGGTAAGAGATCATGGAAAATAGCATGGTCGTGTAATTGAAGTTTGCCTTCACTCCAGTCTATAGCCACACGTTGCTCATCATCGCCTTTCATTTGCTGAGCACTTTTCTCATCAAGATGGGTGAGTTCTTTAATGCCTCTGCTAATGCAGACTCCCAAGGCTGCTGGATTGTAAATCCCATCATCTCAAGCCAGCGGAATACTAGATGTTGCAGCCCAACAAGATCTTACACTTTGTCCACCCTGGCTCTGGATGTCCCAATTCCAGAAGGCAGAAATGGTGAACAGCACACAATGTTAGAAAGCACTAACATTTAGACATTATAGACATACAGTAGGATCAAGATGACACCCACTTATAACTCAAATTTGGGCTACCAGAGGAAGTTTAGTGTCTGAGACTATTTCAAAGCATCCTTTGGGGATATTGAAAACAGTGGGACAAATGGTTTCAGCACAAACTTCCCCCTCTTGGCATTGATATAGTTTGTTCACTCAGTTGTTACCAGTTAAGAAATTCTCATACCCCTCCAATGTGTTGAATATTATAACACCATTATCCACATGTAGGTGGGAATTAGCCCAGAGAAATATAATCCTGAGAGAATGTGTTGTCGAAGGCTTTCATGGCTGGAATCACAGGGTTATTGTGCATTTTTCGGGCTGTATGGCTATTTTACGGAAGCATTCTCTCCTGACATTTCGCCCACATCTATGGCAGGCATCCTCAGAGGTTGTGAGATATATTGGAAAACTAAGCAAGAGAGGTTTATATATCAGTGGAAGGTATAGGGTGGGAGAAAGAACTCTTGTCTGTTGGAGGCCAGTGTGAATGTTGTAATTAATCACCTTGATTATCATTAATGGTCTTGCAAGCTTCATTCCTGCCTAGGGGAATCCTTTGTTGGGAGGTGTTAGCTGGCCCTGATTGATTCATGTCTGGAATTCCTCTGTTTTCAGAGTGTTGTTCCTTATTTACTGTTCTGATTTAATACTGGTAGCCAGATTTTGTTTTTTAATACTGGTATTAAAATACCAGTTTTTTAATAGGCAAAGTGTGTTAATGCGCTGAGCTGCTGAACTTGCAGACCGAAAGGTCCCAGGTTCAAGCCCCGGGAGCAACGTGAGCGGCCGCTGTTAGCTCCAGCTCCTGCCAACCTAGCAGTTCGAAAACATGCCAATGCGAGTAGATCAATAGGTTCCACTCCGGCGGGAAGGTAAGGGCGCTCCATGCAGTCATGCCGGCCACATGACCTTGGAGGTGTCTATGGACAATGCCGGCTCTTCGACTTAGAAATGGAGATGAGCACCAACCCCCAGAGTCAGACATGACTGGAATTAACGTCAGGGGAAACCTTTACCTTACTAATTTGTTTTTTAATACTGGTAGCCAGATTGTGTGGGCGAAACGTCAGGAGAGAATGCTTCTGGAACATGGCCATACAGCCCGGAAAATGAAACATATCCCAATCCTGAGAGAAATTTAGCTCAAAAATGTGACAGTTTAAATGAGAAAGAAATACATAATTTTGATTGCAAAATAAAAATGCCTCTGGTTCTAGTAGCAAGAAGAAACCCATTCTCATAATTAAAACCCCAAGACTTATTTGGTATACTCTGGCTTTTATTTTTTAAACTATGTGTTCCCAATATGGTAGATGCGTAAATCTATACTTGTATTATATACTCTTCTTCCTGCACAGTTCATAAATGCTTTTTCTGGCTTCCTTTGGAAATAATTGGGAAGTAATGCTGGATTAAATCAAGACACATCAAGATAAATTCACAATTGAGCAAAACTACAGGGACATGATGACAACAAAGGAAGGCAATGCAAGGTCACTTACCTTTCCTGTGTCCTCTTTGCTATTTATCAAAATGTTTTTTTCTTCTTCTAATTTCGGCCCTGGGCTGCCCTGGGCTTGCCAGAGAAACTAGAATCTCTGTCCCTCTTGTGCGCGTACTGGATTAAACCACCTCCTTCCTTCCGTAACAGAGTTCTCATCTGATATCTTTTTTCATAGCCCTTATTCCTCTCTCATTAAGAGAGAAAAAGAGAGAAGCAGCTCCCTCTGCCTACACTTCCTCTTCTGGCAGAAGGATCCCAGAGACCAAGAACAGGATGTCTGGTAGGTATAAATGTCGGCATTTCTTTCAAGTACAAGTCACAGCACTTTGCTTCAAATCGCTCTGAAAAGAGCTGTTTTCCTCAAAGGCATAGAGGGGAAATTTCCTCAAATACATTCTCTGTGGCTATTCACAGGACAGTTTAGGTGTTGCTGGATCCAAGGTCAGATTGAGACAAAACTTCTCCGGATGTCCATTCCCTGTTGGTGCGTCTTGTTCTTGTGGTCAATGGCAGTCGGGATAATCAAAAGTGTTCTGGAGGTTGAAAACCACTACTGGTAGTACCATAGAAAAACATTTCTCTTGTTTTGCTTGGCTTCAGGATAGTACTGTCTGATAACCAAATTTTTTTTTACTTTATCTCAAAACAGGCCTTATTTTATAGATCAAAAAATAAGATTTCTATTTCAAAAGAATTGAGGCAGGGGAGAGGTGAGAGCTCCTTCTTCATCAGGCAGGCGGGAATCTTTTTTATACTATCCCACCGCTGCCACCAATATAACGGAAAGAGCAAAGCGAGGAGGCTAATTATAACATATTTTCTTTTAAAATGGTAGCTGCCACCAACCTAAAATATCTTTAGGATTTTTGTTGTTAAATGTGTCTGAGATAAGTTTCTCCCATTCACTGCCCACACTGTTTCCCACCCCTGGCTCCCAAACTGATGTTCATTATGAGGCTTTTCTGTGGTATTTTCTTGTTGTATTGCTGGAACTTTTATTCAGGCTTCTTGATGGAAAATATACACTGTGGAGGCTCTTGAAAATTGCAAATAGAATAAAAAAAATATTTTCTTAAAAACAGACAAATGATTACTTCATAGAGGTACATTAGCATAAACGGTTACAGGCGTTACTGGGCATGTTTAGCCTGCAGAAGAGAAGACTGAGAGGAGACATGATAGCCATGTACAAATACGTGAAGGGAAGTCATAGGGAGGAGGGAGCAAGCTTGTTTTTTGCTGCCCTGCAGACTAGGACACGGAAGAATGGCTTCAGGAAGAACTTCCTCACTGTGAGAGCTGTTCGGCAGTGGAACTCTCTCCCCCGGGTTGTGGTGGAGGCTCCTTTTTTGGAGACTTTTAAGCAGAGGCTGGATGGCCATCTGTCGGGGGTGCTTTGAATGCGATTTCCTGCTTCTTAGCGGGGGGTTGGACTGGATGGCCCATGAGGTCTCTTCCAACTCTACTATTCTATGATTCTTCAGCTTAACTTAGTTGTATGTTTCAGAATTACTTCACTTTGTTTCAAACAGTTCCAACCAACCAATCTATCTATTGGTCACAAAAACCCTCGCTCTATTTACTGAGAATAGACACGAGTTCCCCTGGGTTGTTAATTAACTCTAACCTAGAGTCCTTCCATTAACCAGCCCAGTAGTGAGAGACAATCCCTTATCTTCCTCTCAAGAGACCCAAACTGCCTGACTTAGCCTGTCAGTTTCCACAGCTTTTAGTTCTCTCTCACACACACACCCTCCGAACTCCAAAACCAAACTGCTCTCTTCCAACCCTAAAACCCTCCCTTCTTCAAACCTCAAACCAGAACTGCCTGGAGCTCTTTTTTTCCTCTGCATTCTAAGACTTGGCTCCTCCCATCTGCTCTGGTTGGACAATCCCAGGAGTCTCTCTCTAAGCTCCTCCCCCTTTCTAACCACACTCAAGATGGCTGCCTGGCATTCCTCAACAAAATGTATGCCTACCTCACTCACTGTTACCCAGGCTTCATCCCTGGCCTAATAGGTAAGGTTCACTACAACATGGTATCCAAAGAGTGTGGAAAGGAATAAAAAATATAGGACTTTTCCCAAACTTCCCCTCAAGCCCATATAATGTTCATTCCATCTAGCACTGGACTCAGGGAGCTGCATCGAGTAGTGAACTTCCATTCAAGAGCTCAATAGGTTACCATTCCCCATGCCCACAGTAGGCCCTCAAACACCAACAACAACATACACCTGAGAGCTGCAACAAATGAATACCAAGCTAGTATCGGACCAATTCTGAAGGTATATAATCTACGGGTATGCGAAATGGCAGAAATCTGATCTGTATTCATTTTGAATTTCTGATCCCCCCCTCCCCGGTTCTTTTTTCTTCTTCCCAAAATGGAAAATGAACTCCAGATCCCAAATAATGAACCTGAACGGCCCCTCTCCGGCGGGGGGGAATCTGAAATTCAGAACAAAAACAGAACATATTTCTGCCTTTTCGCACACCCCTAAACTATTATGTTCGCTTCAGGATTGTGTTGGATTTTGGCCAGAACTGGACCAGGTTTGCAGCTCCATAGTTTTCCCCATCTATTCATATATATCAGTGATTCTCGACCTGTGTGTCCCCAGGTGTTTTGACATACAACTCCTAGAAATCCCAGGCAGTTTACTAGCTGTTAGGATTTCTGGGAGTTGAAGGCCAAAGCATCTGAAGACCCACAGTGTGTGTGTGTGTGTGTATATATATATATACACACACACACACATATATATATATGTATCCAAGCTAAACGGGCCGGCAGAAGCTTGGATAAGCAAATATCTTGGATAATAAGGAGAGATTAAGGAAAAACCTATTCAACATCAAATTAGGTTATGATTTTACAAATTAAGCACCAAAACATCATGTTATTCAACAAATTTGACAGAAAAAGTAGTTCAATACACAGTAATGTTATGTTGTAATTACTGTATTTACGAATTTAGCACCAAAATATCATGATATATTGAAAACATTGACTACAAAGATGGCTTGGATAATCCAGAGGCTTGGATAAGCGAGGCTTGGATAAGTGAGACTCTACTGTATATATATATATATATATACACACACACACACAAGTAGGAGCCCCAGTGGCGAAGTGCGTTAAAGCACTGGGCTGGAGACCGAAAGGTCCCAGGTTCAAACCCTGGGAGCAGCGGGAGTGGCCGCTGTTAGCTCCAGCTCCTGCCAACCTAGCAGTTCGAAAACATG
The DNA here is from genome assembly GCF_035594765.1 of Anolis carolinensis. Taxonomy (NCBI): domain Eukaryota; kingdom Metazoa; phylum Chordata; class Lepidosauria; order Squamata; family Anolidae; genus Anolis; species Anolis carolinensis. Next base: position 42,760,378 of record NC_085846.1, read on the forward strand.
CCAATGTGAGTAGATCAATAGGTACGGCTCCGGCGGGAAGGTAAGGGCGCTCCATGCAGTCATGCCGGCCACATGACCTTGGAGGTGTCTACGGACAACGCCGGTTCTTCAGCTTAGAAATGGAGATGAGCACCAACCCCCAGAGTCAGACAGGACTGGAGCAGTTACTGTACTCCCAACTCAAGAATGGGAAATGTAATGTCGGTGGACAGGAAAAGATATTTAAAGATGGGCTCAAAGCTAACCTTAAAAACTGTGGCACAGACACCGAGAACTGGGAAGCCCTGGCCCTTGAGCGCTCTAATTGGAGGTCAGCTGTGACCAGCGGTGCACAAATTCGAAGATGCACGAATGGAGGGCAAAAGGGAGAAATGTGCCAAGAGGAAGGCGCATCAAGTCAACCCGAACCGGGACTGCCTTCCAATCTGGAAACAGATGCCCTCACTGTGGAAGAACATGCGGGTCAAAATTAGGACTCCACAGTCACCTTTGTACTCACTGCCAAGACACTACACTTGGAGGACCACCATGCTTGGACAACAAGGGATCGCCTAAGTAAAGTAATATATGGATGGTGTGTGTGTGTGTATATATACACTTTTGCAAATCTACTGTCTTGCATATATATATATATATATATATATATATATATATATATATAAAGGTAAAGGTTTCCCCTGACGTTAAGTCCAGTCATGTCTGACTCTGGGGGTTGGTGCTCATCTCCATTTCTAAGCCGAAGAGCCGGCGTTGTCCGTAGACGTCTCCAAGGTCATGTGGTTGGCATGACTGCATGGAGCGCCGTTACCTTCCCGCCGGAGCGGTACCTATTGATCTACTCACATTGGCATGTTTTCGAACTGCTAGGTGGGTAGGAGCTGGAGCTAACAGCGGCTGCTCACACCGCTCCCGGGGGTTTGAACCTGGGACCTTTCGGTCTCCAGCTCAGTGCTTTAACGCACTTTGCCACCGGGGCTCTGCATATATATATATATATATATATATATATATATATATACATACATACATACACACATACATACATACATACATACATACATGCAAGACAGCAGATTTGCAAGGGTCAGGAGATGGATACACTCTACCTGTCCCAGTTTGGCAGTTAGACATCTGTGGCTAACAAAAGCATCCAGCTTCACTCTGGCCAGTTATCTGCTGTCCCATTTCCTTACTTACTTTTAAAATATCCTCAGAGTGGGCAACAGGAGAGCAAGACCATTTGGGCTTGGTTTCTGTTGGGGTATTATACTAATGCAAATTGGGAGTTGCTTTGTTGGTCCTGCTTTTTCCAAGCTTGCGGAGGTCTCAAATTCCTTCCTCCAATGGCAGTTCCTGCTGTTTCTACCTGAAGTGAAGCTAGATGCTTTTGCTAGCAATTGATGTCTAAAATGGGAGAAGTAGAAATCAAAACACTGCAGTATTTCTAAAGTGTGGTAGAATGCAGCCACTGTATAAACCAAGGGTAATGTGAGGCATAGCAAAACTCAATGAGTAAATTAGTTATGAAATTTAATTACCAGCAATCAATAAGAATTTTTTTTCTATCATGAAGTCTGGTAAAGTAAACATTGCAGAATAACACAAACATCTCATCTAACTGGTGGTCCTGTGGTAACATTGGGTATCCTTTGTTCACTTGAATGAAATAAACATCTATAAAATTGCTTACCTTAGTCCTGATGTAGGCAGCAACAGACATTTTGGTTCCTCTCTTGTCTTGTTAACCTCAAAAAAGATGGTTGGCTGCAAGAAATGTTACCAGATGGAGACAATAGTGGAGCTTCATTACCCTCCAAAAATGTCCATCTTTATTCACAGGTCTACAGGCCTTCCATTTTCATTAATCTTTAGCCATAATGGTAATAATCATTCATCACAAAGCCATCTCAGTCTTTTTCCCCTCCTGAGAACCAAACTATTGTCGTCTAAAAACAAGCAGCCCATTTATATAATGGTTCTTTTTATCATGCTACCAGATTGGTCTCCATCTGGCTTATGCTTGCCCTCAGAAAAAACATTTGGTCTAAGCAACTGTTCTGCTGCCGAGAGTCCACTGGTTGTCCTTTGCCATCGATTATGCTAACACCGTACAGAGTCAACAGGAGGTTCACCAAGTTCTCTGCATCTGTGGAGCCTACATTTTATATCCTCGGAGTTTCAGTCCCTCCTCTATTTCAAATATGTAAGTGGCAACCTTTTCCTTTTTTTTAATAAGAATTTTCCAACTTCCACATTTTTTTGCAATTGGAAATGGAAAGAACATTTTGTTGTTTTTAAAATGGAACAAATTTTTAAAAGATTTGTCCATGCATATCCATTGTTATTATGGACATCATCTCACACATTCTGGGCTCTGTTTCCATGTGCTTTGGAAATGGAGTCCCATTGGAGACATCACATAACATAAGAGCATTTTCGGTGGGACTCTGCAGGGCATGTAAACGGAGCCCAGAATGTGTTGTCAGCTTAAGATAGTGAAAGATGAGGAGCCGTGGTGGCGCAACAGGTAAGCCCTTGTGCCAGCTGGACTGCTGACCTAAAGGTTGGGTTGCTGACTTGAATGTTGCCAGTTGGAATCTGCGAGATGGGATGAGCTCCCCTCTGTCAGCTCTAGCTTGTGGGGATATGAGAGAAGCTTCCCAGCAGGATGGTAACACATCCGGGCATCCCCTAGACAATATCTCTGTAGATGGCCAATTCTCTCACACCAGAAGTGACTTGCAATATTTCTCAAGTTGCTTCTGACATGATAAAAAAGCGGAATCTTGGGAAAGGATGGGGAAAAGGACATAGGATAGCTGGTCATTTCAGAAGATGGACTTCAATGGTAGGGAACAAAGTAAGATGTTGTTGAAGGCTTTCATGGCCAGAATGGACATTCTCTCCTGACATTTTGCCCACATCTATGGCAGGCATCCTCAGAGGTTGTGAGGCATATTGGGAAAAACGAAGCAAGAAAGGTTTATATATCTGTGGAAGATCCTGGGTGGGAGAAGAACTCTTGTCTGTTGGAAGCCAGTGTGAATGTTTTAATTAATCACCTTGATTAGCATTAATGGCCTTGCCAGATTCATGTCCTGGCTTCTTCCTGCCTGAGGGATTCTTTTGTTCAGAGGTGTTAACTGCCCCTGATTAATTCATGTCTGGAATTCCTTTGTTTTCAAAGTGTTGCTCTTTATTTACTGTTCTGATTTTAGCCAGATTTTGTTCATTTTCATAGTTTCCTTCTTTTTGTTGAAATTGTCCACATGCTTATGGATTTCAAGGGCTTTTCTGTGTAGTCTGACATGAGAGTTGTTAGAGTGGTCCAGCATTTCTGTGTCCTTAAATAATATACTATATCCAAGTTGGTTCATCAAGTGCTCTGCTATGGCTGACTTCTCTGGTTGAAGCAGAAGCATCCTTAACCAAATCACGCAAAGATAAGCAGCAAATAAAAAGGGCTTTCTATTTGGGAATATTTTACCATGTGTTCATGTTGCTGCTCTGATTTTTGTTCTTTCAGAGCAGTAAAATTAAATCATCACAACGTTCCTCATGATGTTGGGGCTGAGTATGACTCAAAGGGTATCTAAAAATAGCCCCATTTTAAAGATGATACAATTGATGCACCAAAATTGATGATGTACCAAGATAATGTACTGTGCCGAAAACAGAGCTGGAGTTGTTCCTAGTTTAGCTGAACCTGATAGTAAAGTGCTATTTAAATGTCAGCCTAGAAGAAAGCTGAGCCCTGTAACATAGAAATGCTATGTATCAGGAATTATGCAATTAAATAAATAATGACAAAGATGCATATACTGTGGCAGCATCCTCAGCGGCTGGGCCTTCTACTTTTACTGCAGAGCTCATCACCACTGATGGAGTTCAGGCAATGTGGGTTCACCAGATCCCCTGCCGGACCACCACGGATTTGCCACGATGCATGGCGAATCTATAGATTTATGTCAGGATGCCAACTCCAATTGTGTGAAAAGGCTGAATTGGTCACCCTGACATGTGTGAAATGCAAGAAGAAGGGGAAGGAGGGAAAGGCTGAGCTGATAAGGCCAGCTGTCCTTTGTTATGAGAATTGAGATAGGATTGAGATAGGTTGGAGGGGTGTGTGCGGGCAGTAGACTATATAACCCAACATTCTGCCTGCCTTGGAAGGACTGTCTTTCTTGTACTCTGATAAAAGGGAAAATAAAGTTTCCAGTGTTTCTGCATGGTGAGCTGCTTTTGTTCCTAGAAGTTCCAGAACCAGACAGGTTAATGTGACAAGGTCCTTAGTCTCCAGTGCTTTCTCATAGACTTGTCAATTTCGATTTACATTAAGAACATAATGTAAATTAAGACCCACCTTTAATTATATATAAGCCTACTTTATATGTTTTGACCAAAGAAGACTGAGCCTGCTTTATTTGTTCGCTAGATTCTATGGATGGAGTGGGACTGGTTGTTTTTCACTTCTGTTTGTGAATACTAATTCCTCTGGTTGAGAGGTATACTGCTATCTCTCACATTCCCAGTCAGGTTACAGGAGTATAAACATAAACAGTTGACCAGATTGTTCAGGTTTTCCTTTCTTTTGTATACTATTGATATGTAAAGGTAAAGGTTTTCCCTCTGACATTAAGTCTAATTGTGTCCGACTCTGGGGGTTGGTGCTCATCTTCATTTCTAAGCCAAACAGCCGGAATTGTCCATAGACGCCTCCTAGGACATGTGGCCAGCATGACTGCATAGAGTGCTGTTACCTTCCCACTGGAGCGGTACCTATTGATCTACTCACATTTGCATGTTTTCGAACTGCTAAGTTGGCAGAAGCTGGGGCTAACAGCGGGAGCTCACGCCACTCCCCAGATTCGAACCTCCGACCTTTCGGTCAGCAATTTCAGCAGCTTAGCGGTTTAATCCACTGCACCACCAGGGGCTCCATACTATTGATAGCATAACATAAATACCCACAAAATAGCAAGAGGTTTCTCCCCACTTATTGACCTGGTTCTCCCTGTTTTGCCTTCAGCCAATTAAAATAGATTAAAATCATCTCTAAATAGTTATCTGCCAGAGTCTACCTGATGCGCTTGTAGTTGACACAAAATCTGAACCAAAGATGTCCTGATTCTCATCTCTTTCTCCTGACCAGTACATTACAGCTTCAGCTTTCCATGGGACAAAGACTGTCTTGTCACCTTTAAAATCAAGAGGTTCACTGTGACTCAGCTGCTTGCCATATGGCACCACTTGGCCATATCAAAGCAAGTGAACGTGGAGGAGGCTTCTGGGTGAATCAAGAGCTGCAACACATGGGGAAACAGGTGGCCTGTTCGCAGCCCTTACAAATCCTGATATTTCCCTTTCTCCACTTGTAATTTGATTTGAAACCAAGCTGCACATGACCCAAGAGGCCCAAAACTGAATTTATGCAACAGGGCACTCCATCTTCTTGTTAAAGTATTTTATTTAAAAGATACAACAACTTGGTAAAATATATTTGGATTACTTATTCTAAGTATTGTGGCATTGTTAGTTTCTATATACAGTTCAACATGAGGCACTAGTTTACTTTGTTACATAGACTTCTAATCAAAACTTAGGTATGGTACATATAAAACATAAATATACATCAAAATATGATATATAAAAGACGCTGGGGCTTCTGCACTCTCATACCAACATGGCTGATGTCTTATGTTGCTTGTAGTGCTGCTGGATAGAACATTTTAAAAGAAAAAATAGAATTTATGTAAAAGCCATTTCATAATGAATGGGAATAAACTTCATGAAGGAAAAACATGTACAAGGAACTTTCCGATGCTGGAATAACATCTGTGTTATAAATGAATGCCATACTAGAACCAATCCACTTCTTCCCATAATCCAAAAAGAATGTATGGCATCTGCAGTCCTGTGATGTGATAGCATAAATTTCACAAGATAGTTAGAGAGTTAGGGCTGGATAAATCCACCTTTTTGAAGTAGAGTCTGGTTTAGAAGGATATTTGTTTGAACCAGCAAGGGATAAGTTCTCAAACATCAATTGATCTGTTTGCTGTATTTTCCCCACCCTTTACAAATCCCGCATAATAAAATGGCAAATTTTAGTGAGTTTAAAAAGTCTCTAGTGAAAATAAACCTGTTTGCTGATTGCCTTTCTTTTTCTCTCACGATTTGCTCTCTGCTGAGACCTAACTTTCTAAACTGATTCAGGAGAAACATCTCAAGATAGGAAATGATCATATCGGCAAAGCCACACTTAGATTATTAAGGGAACATTCCAATGATTGCAGCGATTCGGTGGTTCAATGAGAATCTCCACATCCAAAAAGAATGCAGCACCTTGGAGAGCTCCTCTAAAGTCTCGTTTCAGAAGAAAACTCAAAGATCAACTTTGCCTTCAACAGAACTGGCAGCTTCGATCAATAGACACTCCCTTCAAATGCATTCAGAAACTACAAAGAAACTATTTACAAAGTCTGTATCTTCCATTGTGATGTTTAGAATTCATGCACCTTTTTTATTTACTTAACTTTTGTGCCTCAATAAAAATATTTTTGCATCTTTAACTATATTGAGTATTTTCTGGACTTCAAGCGGTAACAATGCCAATTATAATCCATTTCAGTATCAGGCTGTGTAGCACAACATAAATGTGGAAAAGTCATAGAGGGTGAATACTTCTACATGGGATCAGAGGATATTTTCAGGGTTCAAAACACTTGCACAGTTTATCGCAGCCCATTCAATGACGCAATAATGATAATGCAGATTTCAGAATGGGTGGATTTGGAGGTTCAGGGTGAAAGAAAAAGTGTGTCATCTTCTTACAAAACCCAGTTTCCTGGGTCACCAAAGGATATTTGAGCAAGAGGCTGTCTTATGCTATTCTATTCTCCACTGAGGTCAACCTGATGCTTTTTTAAAGGGTCATTTTTTCCCATTTCTCTATCAGTGTTTAAGAAGCAATTCTTTGCTGGTGCTCATGATAATATTTAAAAACATACTTATTGCAGTATTTCTTACTTTTCCATTCCAGGCAGTCCCCAAGTTACAAATAGATTTGTTCTTAAGTTGAATCTTTATGTAAGTCATTTTTAAAGTGTAACACCAGTCACACATACACAACATGCACACGGATACCACAGGGAAGAGTTAACACCCCTGTGGTGTTTGTTTTGTTGTCTGTCACCTGTTCAGAAGATTCCACCTCACTTTCTGTCACTGTAATAACTGGATTTTTTTAACGGTTTGTTGTGGAACTAAGAATTGGTGAGAAAGCTTCAGTGGAGACACCTTTTCCCCATGAGAACTTTTTCAAGAGTGCATTTTCCTTCCAAATGGTAGATTTCTCTCCATGTTATTACACCCCCATTCTAAACTATGAGTCATTTGTAAGTTGGATATTTGTAACTTTGGGAATGCTTGTATTCTTTTATTGATCAAAGAAATGTTTAGGATTTTTTTTACTTACATACATATTTACATAGAGTAGTCATGATACAAAACAAGGTAGATAAAAAATAAATTTAAAAAACATTAGATATTTGTGTCATATAAAAGTTAAAATATGTTTTAAAATACATTTAAAAACTAAACAGCATCCTTCTAAATCCCACTCCCAGCATTTTCAATGAGACAATGTCATATAAATGGAGGGGCATGAATCCTTACAATACGCTTCTAAAAAGCCCTTAAGGGATAAAATCTAAAAGTAATAAGGGGTTCCTCTATTTTAGCAGAGCAGCAGGGTGAAGTGTTAGCTGCACTAGGGCTCTGTGAATCAATTTCTGCTTAGGCATAGAAACCTGCTGGAAGAACTTGGGCAAGTTATATTCTCTCATCCTCAAAAGGAGGCAATGTGAAACCACCTGAACAAATGTTGCCAAGACACCATAACTCAGAAGCTAGATATCAAAAACACCTTTATCAACAATCACATTGGGCAAAAGTGCTGGAAAATTGGAGTGGTTGTTGCTGGAGTTCTCAATTTTGTTTCGTTTCCATATCCAAACTACTGTCCAACATGACACCCCCCAGGCAATGATTTATAGTTTCCCAAGAATAAAGACATCATTTTTATTTCATTTTTATTCTTTTCTGGACTTCCGCAAGTCCAGAAAAGAAGGATACTGGCAACGAAACAGCGCAGCAACTCTCCCATAAAGACTATATTGTTTCCAAACCCTTAATATTAATCTTTTTTCAACTTGTATCCTTTAGTGCTATTTCTGTCTCTCTCTCTGTGTGTGTAGATAGATAGATAGATAGATAGATAGATAGATAGATAGATAGATAGATAGATAGATAGATAGAGATATAGATATAGCGATAGCAAGATAAGCCTCAGAGGTCACTTTCCAGCCACCCTGCAGAGATATTTCCTGGAAAGTATTATAATGTTTGCAAAATTATATAGTTCACTTTTAGCCAGTAGGTCTGTACCTTTAACTGGTAGTATGCTTGTACTTTGAGCTTTATCAATCAGATACAGGTGGAGCTATGTTTGTCATTTATATATTCTCTGCACTCTGCCTGTATTCTCTCTCTGTATTTTTTGTTCCTGCATTATGCTTCTGTTACAGCATTAAAGTAAGTTGACTTTATGCTACAATGTAGTTTTTATTTGACCACATTACTTCGGGGCTGTATTTCTGTTGCAGCTTTATTCTATTTTTGTTTGATACTCTGCAACCTAAGGTTTTTACCTTTGCTAACAAGGCTGGGCTGATCCCTCCAGCCATCCCTGACAAGGTGATAATCAAGGTCTATTATGTGTACATTTAGATCAATACACAGTTTCTGTGCCTGATCCAATAAGGCCAGCTGATGTTTGTTCAGCCAAGTGTTCCACTTGGGCTGAGAGATTACTGACCATGGAACTAGAAGCTTGAAATATGTACATTTATAGACAGACTCCTTTGTTCCAACTCCAAGACTTGATTAAAAGAGATCATCACCTTTAATATCTGGGACGCCCCACCTTTGTTTTCCCAAAATATTTCATCATGTGTGATTGAGCAATTAAGCTACTCATAAATTCATTATTTTCCAAATATGGGCCCGGATCAGAGCTTGTCTCCTCCCATGGGGACCCCTCCCACAGCTGATAGGCCTTCCTAGACCAATCCCCATTCTCTCCTTTCTACCAGAAGGAATCCTTGCCTAGAAGCGGCGATGTCATCAGAGCACCAGGCATTCAGGGTGCAGATCCAAACTGGCCCCTCTTTTGGCAAATCGGGAGGGACTGGGAGGTTTGAATCACTGTCAGTTGCATAAAACTTGGGGGTCTCTGTATTCATATTATGCTGTACTTTTGAAAGCACCTGCTTGTATACTCATCCTTTCTGGCCAGATCGAATAAACCTTTGTGGCTTGCCTTCAGCCTGGTGAGTGTCTTTCTGTCCTGGCTCAATTCGGGCCAGGCACTGATACTTTTGTCCGTGGTCCTAGTTATCCACAGCAAAACAACATTGTATTTCCAGCCTCAAGTGGATTTATTTTTAATCACAAGACAGACTGGAATAACAACAAAATTATCCTATTTTCTTTTTAATTAAAACAATGTTAATTCTTCTAGGAGGTCAATTTTAGCACCTACCATAATGACTGTGGCTACCAAGTGCCCTTGCTCATTCTCAAGGGGCTGAATTCACTGCTATTGGCGTCTGTGAGGGCATCCCATGTGAGAGATGAGGAATGGGCTTCACTGCAGAGCAGAAAGACGACACAGGGTTCCGGGCTGCCCAGTGTAACTTTTTCAAGAAAATGCTATAGTTGTCCTTGTAGTCTGACATCCAGGGGTGACTATATAAACGAACAGAAGGAAAGGTGAGCAGATAAGGCCAATTTATGTTCATTATATTTATGAACAATTACTGTATTTAATTTTTGATAGTTGTGATTTAGCTTTGTCGAGGCCTTAAATTTAAGAGTAGTGATATTTCCATAGTGCTAATCCACTATGTTTTCTTTCCACATTTGCAAGGCAGACTTTTGCAAATCTGATTATTCAAATATTCTCCTTAGGAATCCCTGGGTCCTCCAGTGTGCTCAATATCTGGTGAAAGTTGACCACAGGGTTGGGCTGAAGGACCTAGAAATTCCTAGTGAAATTCCAAGTAAAAGAAATAGCAATTTTTATTCACTTTCACTAGGGGCCCCTGGTGGCACAGTTTGTTAAAGCGCTGAGCTGCTGAACTTGCGGACCAAAAGGTGCCAGGTTCAAATCCCGGGAGCGGAATGAGCGCCCGCTGTTAGCCCCAGCTCCTACCAACCTAGCTGTTCAAAAACATGCCAACGTGAGTAGATCAATCGTTACCGCTCCGGCGGGAAGGTAACGATGCCCCATGCAGTCATGCCGGCCACATGACCTTGGAGGTGTCTACGGACAATGCCGGCTCTTCGGCTTAGAAATGGAGATGAGCACCAACCCCCAGAGTCGGTCATGACTGGACTTAACATCAGGGGAAACCTTTACCTTTACCTATTCACTTTCGCAGGAGTCTTGTGCCTAGACAGACCCAATGACTGTGGAGTGTTGACAGTGAAGGCAATCAATAAAATCATTTGTTATATAGGCCGAGAAAGATTTTTTTTTAAAAAAAAGCTCTCCATTTAATTAGCTATGCCCTTCTCCTTGTTACTAGACTAGTATCATGAATTTAGGGTGAGGAATCTTTAAATGAATTTAGACTGTGCCCAAGGCTACTTAGGAGACCTGAGAAGAATTTAGAAGGGTTAAAAAAAAAAAACCATTTCCAGTTCCAAGGCTTAGTGGTTAGTAACAATTTTCAATTATATTGGTCAGTCCTTCCACACAATTCAGTGAAGCCACACATCTCTAGATATAAACATAACTAAAACAATCACAAAAGGAGTAATGGTTTCCTTTTCAAAGTTAAAACAGTGGAGTAAATTAGTTCTGTCTTCATTAATTTGGAATGGAAATCAGTTGCAACGAACTTGGTATTTGCTATGCATTACATTAAATTGTGCACATGAATCTAAATTCATGAAATGATCCTGCCCTTACTTTTTATAGAAGGCATCTTCAAGCAAAGGGCTGGAGAAATTCCGATTTGCTCGACTAAATCCACTGCGGACTCTGGGCCAGTTTTTGTAATCTCTTTGGTAAGTACTTGCATCTGTACACCCAATGTAATCTATTAAAAGATCAAATATTAAATCATTAAACGGAGTGTACACAGCATTTACATTATTATATGTTTCATACATTATGTTTGGTTGAGAATATTTATTTAATGGCTTTTACTGGTACAGTAGAGTCTCACTTATCCAACATTCGCTTATCCAATGTTCTAGATTATCCAACACAGTCTGCCTTTTAATAGTCAATGTTTTTGTAGTCAATCTTTTCAATACATTGTGATGTTTTGGTGCTAAATTTGTAAATACAGTAATTACTACATAACATTGCTGTGTATTAAACTGCTTTTTCTGTCAAATTTCTTGTAAAGCATGATGTTTTGGTGCTTAATTTGTAAAATCATTATTATCCAACATATTCGCTTATCCAACATTCTGCCGGCCCATTTATGTTGGATAAGTCAGACTCTACTGTACTCCAAAAGCTCAGCTGTGAGAAGTCAAAATACCCTAAGGCAGGGGTCCCCAAACTTTTTAAACAGGGGGCCAGTTCACGATCCTTCAGACCGTTGGAGGGCCGGACTATAGTTGGCCACCGAGCAATAATAATAATAATAAATAACAACAACAACAACAACAATAATAATAATAAAAAGAGGGTTGGAAAAGACCCTTTGGGCCATTGAGTCCAACGCCCTTCTGCCTTTGTGCACCAAAAACACAAGCAAAGCACCCCTGACAAATGGCCACCCAGCCTCAATGTTAATAATAATAATAATAATAATAATAATAATAATAATAATAATAATAATAATAAGCCTCTGGTGGCCTAGGGGATAAAAGCCTCGTGACTTGAAGGTTGGGTTGCTGACATGAAAGCTGCCAGTTTCGAATCCCACCCGGGGAGAGCGTGGATGAGCTCCCTCTATCAGCTCCAGCTCCATGCAAGGACATGAGAGAAGCCTCCCATGGTAAAACATCAAAAAAAATCCAAGCGTCCCCTGGGCAACGTCCTTGCAGATGGCCAATTCTCTCACTCCAGAAGCAACTCCGGTTGCTCCTGAGACGAAAATAATAATAATAATAATAATAATAATAATAATAATAATAATAATAAGGGTTGTAAGAGAAGAAGAGACCCCTTGGGTCATTTAGCCCAACCCCCTTCTGCCCTTGTGCCATGGGGGCCGGATAAACGGCTTTGATTGGCCCCATCCGGCCCCCGGGCCTTAGTTTGGGGACCCCTGCCCTAAGGATTCTGCCAACTCTGTCTATTTGACTTAACCTCAACTGACCTTTTGGAAATACAGATGTTTCCAGACTCAATCTCTTAATTCCTTTAATTTGTGATTCAGTAGATCGTCGTGATTCCAAGAGAAATTGTTGATAATCGCTCCAGTTTTGGCCACATTCTTCTTTGATCTTGGTGGGAAGAGGTATTTTATCTGGAAAAGATAAAAACTTTATTACAGGACAATCAATATTTCCTAATGATATTGGCCAGCACAATCACATGTGAATTTTGCTGATCACTTCAGCCTCTTATTTCAAGTGCAAGAATATCAGTCCTCCTAATGAATTCACCACAATTAGCCAAATTATCTGGCAAACTTATAGGGTGCTTATGAGTAGGTTATTGCATTCATTTTGGCCAAGCTTCATAGCTACACCCCTGCTGTGTCTTGTAGATAAGTTTGTTGCTTCTATTTGGTGCATATACCCACCATTGCCCGAGTATGCATATTCATTTTTTTAAAAAATGCCCATTGATAGCTTTATGATTTCAGGGATGGTTCAATCAGAGAGGTGAAGAAAAATATCCTCAATTTATCATTTTGAAAACTTTTTACACTTCATTGTCTGTGCAAAGTGTAAAAAGGAGAGAAATGTGTGATACTACACTGTGGTAATAAAAATGAAATGCACAGTGATAGGATGAGTGACACCTGACTCGAAAACAGTCCATGCGAAAGGGATCTAGGAGTCTTAGTAGACTACAAACTAAACATGTGTCAACAGTGTGATTCAGCAGCTAAGAAAGTCAATGTGATTCTAGACTGCACATCAATAGTAGTATACAGTGTTCCCTCACTACTTTGCGGTTCACTTTTCGCAGATTCGCTGTTTTGTGGTTTTTTAATAAACTCTAAAATACTATTATAAATCATAAAAAATTACAATTTACAGCCTAAAGAAGGGAGGAAGGAGAAGTCAAAGGGAGAGAAAACGAGCCCAAGCGGCAACAGGAGGAGAAGGAAGTGATTTATCAACACACAATTGGTTGATAAAGACTTAAAATAGTGTATAACTACTACATAAATGTATAAATATTATGTTATTTTTATTACATTTTATTACATATTTATACTTATATAAGTATAAATATTATACATAAATGTACAAATACATGTATAAATATTAAAATAAATATAGTGCCCCTACTTCGCGGATTTCCACTTATTGCAGGTGGTCCTGGAACGTAACTCCAGTGATAAGTGAGGGAACACTGTAGTGTTAAGATGGAGAGAAGTCGTAGTCCCACTCTGTTCTGATTTGGTGAGACCTCATCTGGAGAACTACGAGGGTTGAACGAAAAGTAATGCATCCACCTTCGTTACTTGGAATTGGATGGGAATTTTTGAATAAATCAAATACAGAAAAAATCCTCAGAATGTGCTCTTTAACTACCACTATTCACTTTTCCACATAATCACCAGACAATTGGATACATTTCTGCCAACAATGAACAAGTTTTCTGGAGCCGTCAATTGAAGAAGTCAACACTCTGTTTCCACAACCAACATCTCACAGTTCTCTCAATGTCTTCATCAGAAGCATAGTGATGTCCCTGTAGATCTTCTTTTATTATCACGAACAGGTGGAAGTCAGACGGTGCTAAATCTGGACTGTATGGAGGATGCCATACAGTGGTGAGATCCAGTCTCTGAAGTTCTGCTGTGGTGGCATGTGAAGTGTGTGGTCTGGCACTGTCATGCTGCAGGAAGGTATTTCCCTTTTCCTTTCGGCCCCTTGTTAGCCATCGTTTCAAAGTTCGCAGCGTTGTGATTTAACACTCTGAATTTATTGTTGTTCCACGTTCAAGGAAATCAACATGGATAACACCATCTGCATCCCAGAACACTGTTGCCATGATATTTCCAGCTGAGGGCTGTGTATTGAATTTCTTTTTCTGGGGTGAGTCTTTGTGTCGATATTCCATAGATTGACGCTTTGTCTCCAGGTCATAATGGTGTACCCGCATTTTGTCTCCTGTCACAATTGAATGGAGAAAGGCGTCATCTTCATTCTCATAAAGCGAGAGGAGTTCCTGGCAAATTTCAAATTTGTGCGCTTTCATTTCAGGTGTCAGCATCCTGGATATCCATTGTGCATAGATCTTCCAATAGCCAAGCAAAGCAATAATGTGACCCACACGTTCTTGTGAAATGCTGATTATGCTTGAAATTTCTCTCTGAGTGATACGACGATCGTCCTGAATCAATGTGTCAACGTTTTGCATGTGAAACTTGGTGGCTGCTGTCACAGGATGTCTAACTCTTTGTTTGTCACGCATGTCAGATGTTCCCACCTTAATATCTTTAAACTTACTCGCTAAACAATGCACCATAAACAGCTTGCATTCTCTGATGTATCTCCTTTGGAGTGACACCTTCTGCTGTCAAGAATTCAATGACTGCATGTTGCTTAAGTCGCGTTGACCGACCATCTGCGCAGGGTTCCATACTTCGCACTTTAACAACACAACCGTTCAATACTAAGGCTTCCTGCCAAATGGAACAGTACAGGAAAGTCCACTGAACAAGCCAGTACCTGCCGCATACCAACACTGCCATCTGTTGAGGAGTTACAAAGGTGGAGGCATTACTTTTCATCCAACCCTCGCATATCCAGTTCTGGGCATTGCAATCCAAAAGGACATTGACAAGAAGGGACTTGTCCAAAGAAGGACAACACAAATGCTCTAAGATTTGGAAACAAAGTTCTTTAAGGAGTTGTTTTGGGAGCTGGCTATGTTTAGCTTGGAGAAAAGAAGATTGAGAAGGGACATGATAGTCATGTTTAAATATTTGAAAGGATGCCACACTGAGAAAAGAATAAGCTTGTCTTCTGATGCTCTGGAGACTAGGACACAATGGAGCAACAGATTTAAAAAGCAGGAAAAAAATCCACTTAAACTTTAGTAAGAACTTTCTGGCAGTAAGAGCTGTTTGGAAATGGAATACGTTGCCAAGGAGGGTGGCAGAGTCTCTTTCCCTGGGGGTCTTTAAGCAGAGGCTGTATGGGCATCTGTCAGGGTTGTTTTAATTGTGTGTTCCTGCCTGGGAGAAAGGGATTGGACAGGATGGCCCTTGGAGTCTCTTCCAACTTTATGATTCCATGATTCTATAAGAAAGCCCCAAACAGGTCCACATTTTCCATTGAAATACTGGTAAGTTTATGTTGGTTAAAGTTGTTCTTCATTTTAAATATTGCATTGTTCTTTCATGTTATTTTGCACTACAAATAAGATATGTACAGTGTGCATAGGAATTTGTTCATTTTTTTTCAAACTATAGCCTGCCCCCCCCCCCCCCAAAAAAAAAAACAGTTTGGGGAACTGTGAACCACTGCTCTGCTTAAAACTTGAGAGAATAAACTCTTTTTCTTTTTTAAAAAAATGCTACCTATCTTATATTTTCAACATCAAAATGGTTTGAATATTTTACTCTGCTTTTCCAGATGATGTTTTCATAACACATGTTGTGGAAGGAGAAATAAAAAAGAGAAGTAGGTTGAGCGCATTCAATGATGATTGATGTGGTTTGCTAATGCTCCGGGGGAACTGCAGATATCAGTATGCCTTTATTCCAATTTATTGTGGGACGGTTGCAACAAAGACGCTAGATATGGAGAACTGTTGCAAACAGGCTCTTCACACATTTCCTTAATACCACATAATGTTGAGTTTTTCATCATATATGAAGGCATTGTTCCACTAGTTCAACCCAAATGGCAATTAATTTGCTAAGAATTTTGCAAGAATTTTGCCTCTTTACCTTGTATAGCATCTCCATGCGTTATCTGATCCCGTCTCTCTCTTTCCTTTGAATGGGTTGCAACTGACTCTGCAGGAGCAGTGTTGTTCAATTGAACTTGGATATGTTGAAAACCTGGTGGAGCTTCTTGGACTTTTGACACCTTCCCACACATTGTTACAGGATAAGGCGGTGCAACATCATGACAAAGGGGCTCTTCCATATATTTCATAGGCTCCTCAACATGCCTTGCAAATTCCTTTTCCTTTAGCTGGGCTTCTAGCTTCAGTTTCTGTACAAGCAAAACACACAAATAATAGATACTTTGGAGATCTATATGCTGCAAGTGCTAGGTCTTGTGGCAACAATGAATACAGTGGTGTCACTAGACTGGTCATGGCGGGTGTAAACCAGTCTGGGCTTCATCACCAGAGAAGGTGAGACCACGGTGAATGCCTATAACATTTTTGTGCAGTGTTTTAGCATAAATTATTATTATTATTATTATTATTATTATTATTATTATTATTATTATTACCCCATTTTATCTCTCCCGCAGGAGAATCAAAGCGGCTTAACATAAAAAACATCAATAAATATTGTTCCCCCCCTTTCAATGTACAAGTAGTTTGAAAACCTTTAATAAAATTATTTTTTAAAAAACAACATAAAAAACATCAGCAAACAATTTAAAATAGCGTATTTACTCGAGTATAAGCCAACCCGAATATAAGCCGAGGCACCTAATTTTACCACAAAAAAAACTGGGAAAACATTGACTCCAGTATAAGCCAAGGGTGGTAAATTTCAGAAATAAAATAGATACCAATAAAATTACATTAATTGAGGCATCAGAAGGTTAAATGTTTTTGAATATTTACATAAAGCTCAGATTTAAGATAAGACTGTCCAACTCTGATCAAATCATTATTCTCATCTTCTTCAATGAAAATGTGCTTATGTATCCTTTTAATAATAATAGAGTAAAATAATACATGTAATAATAATAAATACAGGAAAATAATACATGCAATAATAAATAGAGTAAAATAATAAATGTAATAATAATAATAAGATCAGAGTGAAATAATAAATGTATTATTAATAATAATAAAAATAGAGTCAAATAAATGTAATAGTAGCAACAATAATAGAGAAAAATAATAAATGTAATAATACCAATAATAATAGAGAAAAATAATAAATGTGCCATAGAATCATAGAATCATAGAATAGTAGAATAGTAGAATTGGAAGAGACCTCATGGGCCATCCAGTCCAACCCCTTGCCAAGAAGCGGGAAATCGTATTCAAAGCACCCCTGACAGATGGCCATCCAGCCTCTGCTTAAAAGCCTCCAAGGAAGGAGCCTCCACCACAGCCCGGGGGAGAGAGTTCCACTGCCAAACAGCCCTCACAGTGAGGAAGTTCTTCCTGATGTTCAGGTGGAATCTCCTTTCCTGTAGTTTGAAGCCATTGTTCCGTGTCCTAGTCTGCAGGGCAGCAGAAAACAAGCTTGCTCCCTCCTCCCTATGACTTCCCTTCACGTATTTGTACATGGCTATCATGTCTCCTCTCAGCCTTCTTTTCTGCAGGCTAAACATGCCCAGCTCTTTAAGCCGCTCCTCATAGGGCTTGTTCTCCAGACCCTTAATCATTTTAGTCGCCCTCCTCTGGACGCTTTCCAGCTTGTCAACATCTCCCTTCAACTGTGGTGCCCAAAATTGGACACAGTATTCCAGGTGTGGTCTGACCAAGGCAGAATAGAGGGGGAGCAGGACTTCCCTGGATCTAGACGCTATTCCCCTATTGATGCAGGCCAGAATCCCATTGGCTTTTTTAGCTGCCGCATCACATTGTTGGCTCATGTTTAACTTGTTGTCCATGAGGACTCCAAGGTCTTTTTCGCACACACTGCTGTCAAGCCAGGCGTCCCCCATTCTGTATCTTTGATTCCCATTTTTTCTGCCGAAGTGAAGTATCTTGCATTTGTCCCCATTGAACTTCATTTTGTTAGTTTCGGCCCATCTCTCTAGTCTGTCAAGATCGTTTTGAATTCTGCTCCTGTCTTCTGGAGTGTTAGCTATCCCTCCCAGTTTTGTGTCGTCTGCAAACTTGATGATCGTGCCTTCTAACCCTTCGTCTAAGTCGTTAATAAAGATGTTGAACAGAACCGGGCCCAGGACGGAGCCCTGCGGCACTCCACTTGTCACTTCTTTCCATGATGAAGACGACGCATTGGTGAGCACCCTTTGGGTTCGTTCGCTTAGCCAATTACAGATCCACCTAACCGTAGTTTTGTCTAGCCCACATTTTACTAGTTTGTTTGCCAGAAGGTCGTGGGGGACTTTGTCGAAGGCCTTACTGAAATCCAGGTAGGCTACATCCACAGCATTCCCTGTATCGACCCAACTCGTAACTCTATCGAAAAAAGAGATCAGATTAGTCTGGCACGACTTGTTTTTGGTAAATCCGTGTTGACTATTAGCAATGACCGCATTTGTTTCTAAGTGTTCGCAGACCACTTCCTTAATGATCTTTTCCAGAACCTTGCCTGGTATTGATGTGAGGCTGACCGGATGGTAATTGTTTGGGTCGTTCTTTTTTCCCTTCTTGAAGATAGGGACCACATTCGCCCTCCTCCAATCTGCTGGGACTTCTCCCGTTCTCCAAGAATCTCAAAGATAATTGCCAGTGGTTCTGAAATAACTTCTGCTAGTTCCTTCAATACTCTTGGATGTAGCTGATCTGGCCCTGGGGACTTGAATTCGTTTAGAGAGGCCAGGTGTTCCTGGACAACTTGTTTCCCTATTTGGGGTTGGATTTCCCCCAATCCTTCGTCCATTCCATGTTGCTGAGGTTGAAGATGGCTTTCTTTTTGTGAGAAGACCGCGGCAAAGAAGGCATTAAGCAGTTCTGCCTTTTCCCTATCCCCTGTCGCCATCACCCCATCTTCTCCTTGCAGTGGCCCTATCACCTCCTTTTTCTTCCTTTTTCTACCATATATTCTCGAGCATAAGCTGACCCAAATATAAGCCAACCAGGACCCTCACCCGAGTATAAGCCAAGGGGGGCTTTTTCAGTCTTAAAAAGAGGGCTGAAAAACTAGGCTTATACTCGAGTATATACAGTAGACAAATATACAAATATTAAAATACCATTAAACAGAAATACATTGGTGCTTTTAAAATGGAAATATTCCTTTAGTTATATATAACCACAAAAGCTCAGTTTGCCTACAAAGCTGAAACTCTGTGCTAATTTATTTTTTAACCTTCCAATGTGCATGAGCTCCAGTCAGAGCCATCATTATTACTCAGTCATAATGATACTTCAAATCATGTGGTTTTAGCACTTTAAAGTTGTTGATAGGATTTTTTAAGTCATGTATTTTCTCAATTTTTCTGATATTTTAGCTAGAATATTGTGGCATGGTTTGACATGGGAGGAGGTCCATGGGGGTGACACTATGAGTTCCCTCAATGGGTGACACCAATCCTAGTCATGCCTCTCTTCTACACTACCATATACAATCTAGATTATCTGTTTTGAACTGGATTACATGGCAGTGTAGACTCATGTGGATTATCTGCTTTGATTATCTGAATGATAGGGCAGTATAGAAGGAGCCTGAGCAAATACATAAAGCAAGGATGTTATGTAATCACTACTGAATACTTCGTTTGTATCAAAGGAAAATCCTTTTCAGTTTAATACAACTAAATGAGAAAAAGTCAAATTGAGCATGTGTGGAAAATATCTGTAAGGCATTGGTGAACATTGACGCTATCAATAGGTGTCCTGAGACACAGTATTAGAGAAATTCAGCAAAGGCTGGCTAAAAACTCACCGCTACCAGGCATTTAAAGGATCATGATGAAAACAAAGAGGAAAATTAAACAAAAAAACAAACAAACCCCAAGATCTATTCCAAAGGATATTATGGATGTATACTTATCATAAGCATGTATATTACTGTTGTTTAAAATCCATGGGAAACTGACAAAAACACTCAACCATTTGATATAATAATGTAATACTTATAATTAAATTATTATAATAATTATATGCTGCATAAAAACCTGTCATTTCAAATCCTTAAAACCACAGTTCTATTATTGAATTATATTATTCTATATATGTATATACTGTGACATGCCAAGAAATCTTACATACTTTATTCTAAACACATAATTGTAGCCCAAAATAAACAATTATCCTTAATATGTTATAAGTTGTACTAGATATTCTTTTGAACAATTTGTGTTGTGTGTGTATTCTTAATAGGAACATCTGACCATTTCATCCTCACTTGCAAGGTTGAATAATTAAAATAGTTTTCTCCCGGGTACAGAAAATGAATAGTCCTCCACAAAGGTTTTATCTACTTTGTAATTATTCAAATCCCTACAAGGAGAAGAAAATGTTTTGTTTTTGAAAAGGAAAGAGGTTTTCTGCACAGGTTTTCTGTGCAGAAAAAGCAATTTTCAATGCAGAAAAGGGATTTGTTTAAAATAAAAATGTATTTTTTTTCTGAAGAATAATTCTTGCTCAACACTTTAGAATGGCTATCAGGACAAACTTGTTTAAAATTCTTCTAAACAGGACACTTTTATTATTCTTCTAATGGGTACTTTTAACTAGTACCCATTGGATGCCTGCCATAGATGTGGGCGAAATGTCAGGAGAAAATACTTCTGGAACATGGCCACAGAGCCAGAAAGACATACAACAACCCTGGTACTTTTAACTGTCAGAGAAAACATTTTGCAATTTGGAAATGAATATTTCCAAATTCTTTATGTCCCTACTTTTTAAAATACCCTTTAAATGTTAAACAGATTCATGATTTCTGAAGATTCCTAGACAGGGGTTCTCTCTGGTTTAAAAAAATGCATTTTTTAAAAAATCAAGGTTTTTCACTTTTATGAGGGTCCTGCATCCCTAATTCCCACAAACAACACAGTATTTTTCGTTATGCCCGGTAAAAGGACAAATTCAAGCAGTTCATTTAAGACTTGGGGCCCTTCCACACAGCTGAGGGGAGGGAGATGCTGTCCCCTTTGTTCCCCTCCTTTTAAAAAAAATAAATTTTATTGAATAATTGTGAATTTTACATATTCAGTACTTAAAACTTCTTGTACATTCTTTAACAAATTTGCAGTACAGAATTATGTATATCATAGCTCCTATAATATTCTCACTCTCTAGCTATATTACATACTCATATTATTTACCTTTTATTACCCTTCGGCTAGTGCTATCCCTTCACCCCAGAGCAGCCAATTTCAATATTTATTTCCAAAATTCCCTTGTTTCTTTTACAGGTTTGTTCCCCTTACCTAGCAGTTTGAAAACATGCAAATGTGAGTAGATCAATAGGTACCGCTCCGGCAGGAAGGTAACGGTGCTCCATGCAGTCATGCCAGCCACATGACCTTGGAGGTGTCTATGGACAACGCCGGCTCTTTGGCTTAGAACTGGAGATGAGCACCAACCCCCAGAGTCGGTCACGACTGGACTTAACGTCAGGGGAAACTTTCTATATATACAAACTCTATAAATTTTCCCCATATCTTTCCAAAATCATCCCTTTTTATTAACCCTCTTTTAATTTTAATATTACATGTCAATTTATCATTTAGCGCAATATCCCAAATCTCCTTATACCATTCTTCCAATTGGCACTTTCCCCCTCCTTTCCATTTTTTAGCTATTAACAATCTTGCTGCTGTTACCATGTTGGTAACAGCAGCTATATTGTTTTTATTTTACATTCTGCCTCACTGAAAATGTCCTGTCTCCCTTCATTCCTCCAATTAAATTTGGCAACATTTTCTGGCCAACGTGTGCTCCACACTACGAGAGACGTCAGGCAAAAGCAAGAACACCTCCTGGTTCTTCCCACCAGAATACCACCATCACTGGGAAGCCCTGGCCTTTGAGTGCTCTAACTGGAGGTCAGCTGTGACCAGCAGTGCTGCAGAGGCACGAATGAAGGTCTTAAGGGAGAAACATGCCAAGAGGAAGGCACATCAAGCCAACCCTGACCAGAACCGCCTTCCATCTGGAAACTGATGTGCTCACTGCGGAAGAACATGCGAGTCAAGAATAGGTCTCCACAGCCACCTATGTATCCACTGCCAAGAAACTATGCTTGGAGAGCTATCATCCTCGGGCTACGAGGGATCACCTAAGTAAGTAATCCCATCATGTGTTCATTCTTTCACTTTCTGCTTTGATTCCCCTGCTGTTTCAGTTAGGCTCTTGTCTGTTTGGTGTAGAAATATTATGTGCACATCCAAGAACCCTCTCATGTCTAAGCAGGCATTCCAACCAGGTGCACAACCTCATCGACACTGACTGTTTAATGCACCTTCAAGCTATCTTCAATACACGACTAGACAACCCATGCCATGCAGGTGCACTGTAGTGCACTTTAGGCCCAACACAAGCAAAGTCTGAAATAAAAGCCTTAATGCGCATCAGTGCATTGTAGTATAAACCAGATTATACAGTGAACCTGATTCCGCAGAATGGGAATCATTGTGCAACAGCCAAAGCTCTCTACTGATGCACAGACATTCATTCTAGAGAGGGAAAGTTGCAAAACAAAACTGCATTCTGCCAAGCCATGTATGCTGTGGATCTTGGAACTGGCTTGATGCCAGCCTCTGTGTGTATGGAAGCACCATCCAGGCCTCCAGACAGTAGAGCAGGGGTCCTCAAACTTTTTAAGCCGAGGGCCGGTCCACAATCCTTCAGACTGTTGAGGGGCTGGATTATCAATTGAAAAAAAAAATACAAACAAATTCTGCACATGTCTTATTTGTAGTGCAAAAACAACAACAACAACAACAACAATGAAAGAACAATACAATATTTAAAAATAAAAACAATTTTAACCCAACATACATTTATCAGGATTTCAATGGGAAGTGTGCTCCTGCTTCTGGCCAATGAGATAGTCAAGTTAATTAGGGCTGTTGTTGTTGTTGTTGTTGTTGTTGTTGTTGTGTGCCTTCAAGTCATTTCAGACTTTGGACGAGCCTAAGTCTAAAATTTATTTATTTATTTACTGCATTTATTTACTACGTTTGTATCACACCCTTCTCACCCCAAAGGGGACTCAGAGTGGCTTACAAATTATATTTACATACAACATATTATTAGCATAGCACAATATTAGCATTATATATTACTTTATTGAACTATACCACTATACTGTAATATTATTAGTAATATATGTCATATAGAATATATAATTGATATTATTATATGGTATTATTATTAGTGTTATATTGTATTACATTATAATATTATTATCAATATTATATGTACATACAATATATTATATTATTAGCATAGCACAATATTAGCATTATATATTACTTTATTGAACTATACCACTATACTGTAATATTATTAGTAATATTATATGTCATTTAGAATATATAATTAATATTATTATATGGTATTATTATTAGTGTTATATTGTATTACATTATAATATTATTATCAATATTATATGTATATACAATATATTATATTATAAAACTGAGGGCGGGGGCCAGGTAAATGACCTCGGAGGGCCGCATCCGGCCCCTGGGCCTTAGTATGGGGACCCCTGCAGTAGAGTCTCACTTATCCAACATTCGTTTATCCAACGTTCTGGATTATCCAACACATTTTTGTAGTCAGTGTTTTCAATACATCGTGATATTTTGGTGCTAAATTCGTAAATACAGTAATTACTACATAGCATTCCTGCATATTGAACTACTTTTTCTGTCAAATTTGTTGTATAACATGATGTTTTGGTGCTTAATTTGTAAAATCATAACCTAATTTGATGTTTAATAGGCTTCTCCTTAATCTCTCCTTATTATCCAACATTTTCGCTTATCCAACGTTCTGCCGGCCCATTTATGTTGGATAAGTGAGACTCTACTGTAGTTCCAGGATCCGGTGAGTAGAGTGAGCACCCGCTGCTAGCCCCAGCTTCTGCCAACCTAGCAGTTCGAAAACATGCAAATGTGAGTAGATCAATAGGTACCGCTCCGGCGGGAAGGTAACGGCGCTCCATGCAGTCATGCCGGCCACATGACCTTGGAGGTGTCTACGGACAAAGCTGGCTCTTCGGCTTAGAAATAGAGATGAGCACCAACCCCCAGAGTCAGACATGACTAGACTTAACGTCAGGGAAAACCTTTACCTAAAGGCCTATTAAGGCTTGCCAAGGCTGAAGACACCATATTCCAAGAAATTTGGAACCTGGGAAACTTCCTTATGGTGAAACAAAGGAGGTGAAGAAAAGTGTTGATGAAGCAAAACTACTACACTGTTGAACTACTGACGTAACTGATCTGGAAACTTCTGGAGTAAACAGAACATGTTTACATGGTCAGAGACAATAATTCTTTAAGCAAGGAAATCAGAAGCTGTATACCTGTGAGAGCTCCATGTTGGGTGGATACTGGTAATATTCAGTGTACGGCTGATAGTCCGTCATGTATAAAGTTCTGTACATGCCCAGGTCCACAGGTGGCTGAATGAGAGACCGAAGTGGAGAAACATACCATTCACATTAGTAAGATTTTCTTTTGGCTCACTAAGGGTCCTTCCACACAGCCATATAATCCAGAATATCAAGGCAGAGAATCCACAATATCTGCTTTGAACTCGGTTATCTGACTACACACTGCCATAAAATCCAGTTCAATGTGGATTTTATAGAGCTGTGTGGAAGGGGCCTTAAGCAGTAGTATGGAGAAATGTTTTGAGTTCTTAAGATTGACATGCAAACCTCCCCACCCCTTGCCCACAATACTTTATGAAGAGAAAAACACAGATATTTACCATGTTTTATTTCTATAGACATCTCTCCACTTGCCCAGCCCATGAATACTTCTGGCTGTCCTATGGGGGACATTTTAATTTAATAGCAACCTTAGGTGCACAAATGAAGCACCTTCATGGTAAGTGTTTTACTACAATTAATTCAGTTCTCTTTTATCTGTGCTGTACTATATTAAGTTGAAATCGCAATTGGCTGTATTTATTTTGTATATCCTTTGGTTTGAACCTATAGATATTAATCTCTTTTTTCAATGCACCCTTCTCTAAATATTTTATTTTTATACAATATTTAGTGTGTCGCAATAGCACATAGGCATTAATGTAGAAATAGTTCAGTATGTACTGGGGAAAGTGCTCTAATGGCAGCAGCACTTAAATAAAATTAAACCAATATTTTGCTTGTTTTATTTTTTTTTTCTTAAAGGAATGGGATCCTGTCTTATTATTCACTTACTTATTAGTTTCACATTGTTCTTCCAAGCTGGGGTTCAAGATGGCTAGTAACATTGTTAAACATAGTAAAGGTAAAGGTTTTCCCATGACATTAAGTCTAGTCGTGTCTGACTCTGGGAGTTGGTTCTCATCTCCATTTCTAAGCCGAAGAACCAGCGTTGTCCATAGATACCTCCAAGGTCATGTAGCCGGCATGACTGCATGGAACACCGTTACTTTCCCACTGGAGCGGTACCTATTGATCTACTCACATTTGCATGTTTTTGAACTGCTAAGTTGGCAGAAGCTGGGGCTAACAACAGGAGCTCACTCCCCATCCAATGGATTCGAACCACACACCTTATGGTCAGCAAGCTCTGCAGCTTAGCAGTTTAACCCACTGCACCACTACGGCTCCTTTTGTTAAACATAGTCAATTATAAATTAAAAATAATAAATTAATTTAAAACAGATGAAAATACTTTCTGAAATAGAGACATTAAAATTGTAAATGGCTAGCATGTTCACTTGGACTCAGTTTAATGAATAAAAAGTTCTAAACAACAATTCTATTTTGATTTATATACAACTGCATCAATATGTGACATGTGTTTAACTTCATACATTCGAAGATCCTGTTGGTAGCTTTAAATAATTTCAAGTCCACTTACTGTGGGCAAATAAAAGCTTCTAGTTGACCACAAAACTTAATTTGTTTAGCATTTTCCTGCAAAAACCTTCAGGTGGGCATGGCTTATGCTCATTTATACACGAAACAGACTAGTAAATAATTAACAGGAAGAGAACAAATGGGAAATTAAAGAATTCTGTCCATAACATGTGGGCTACTATCCAAAAAAGCCATCCCATTTTGAAACAAAATGTCAAAAACAATACTTTCCACATACCTTTAACTGTGTGGCTGCCACTGCCTTTACAGTTACTCCTGCACTAGCTTTTCTAGATATTGTTGTTTCCATATATTTTTAAAAATATATGATTTATAAGATAACAAGATACATTTCTGTATCGTTTTTCATTACGTTCCCGTGATGTAATGGACCCCCCGGTACTGCAGTGGGTTAAACCAGCTGAGCTGCTGAACTTGCTGATTGAAAGATCAGCAGTTCAAATCCGGGGAGCAGGGTGAGCTCCTGCTGTTAGCCCCAGCTTCTGCCAACCTAGCAGTGTGAAAACATGCAAATCTGAGTAGATCAATAGGTTCTGCTTTGGCGGGAAGGTAACGGCGCTCCATGCAGTCATGCCAGCCACATGACCTTGGAGGTGTCTATGGACAACGCTGGTTCTTCGGCTTAGAAATGGAGATGAGCACCAACCCCCAGAGTCAGACACAACTAGACTTCACGTCAGGGGAAAATCTTTACTTTTACCCAACCTCCCGTGACACAGCCATATATTGCAGCGGATACATTAATGTATTGCGAGTCTGCAACTCATCGTTTGGAAAGCTCTGATCATTAATCTCTTCAAATAGGTTTGAAGGCCACTATCTTATTTCATCATGATATGCAAGAAAAAAGAAAGTAATTGAAACAAACCTGGGCCTCACCTTGGAACGGGAAATTCTTTGCTGAATTAAGTCTGTCATGTTGCATTGTTTGCCTGGCATTAAAAAAAAGATGGCAACTTAGTCATTTGCAGATTGTTTTGGATGTGCGACATATTCTGATTCAGTTATATCTGATGTTGATTTACAGAGCTTCCCACCATTGATATCTGAACATTTGCTTACCTTCATCATGAAGAGGACCTTTTATAAAATTGGATTATAGAGCAGTGCAGATGCGGCCTAAGTTCAACCCCAACTACAAACTTCAAATGATAGGTATGTGGATATGAAGAAAGAATTTTACTCAGGAGGCAGTGGCTGCCAGGAAAAACCAATAATTCAGAGCAGGGGAAGTTTTGTTGTGTTATTGCACTTTGTACATATTTCAAGCACATCAGCCCGTTGGTATCCACTGGGATTTGGTTCCAGAATCCCTCAAGGATACCACAATTTATGGGTGCTCATGGGTGCTGTATGATATAGTAATAATATGATCTCCCTTATATAAAACTAGCTGTGCCCGTCCACGCGTTGCTGTGGCAAAGTGGTGGTGGTATTGGTTAAAAGTTGTTGTGGAATTTTTATTTGACGTTATTTGTATTTTTTAATTAATTTTATTGTAACTTATCTTTTTTATTTATTATATTTTATTATTTTGTTGTATTATTTTTAGTTATTTTATTATTATAGTATTTTATTGTACTAATTTTTAGTGTTTTTAATTATTTTAGTGTTTTTTATTGTATTATTTTTATTTATTTTATTTTTTATTCTTTTATTAACACTGGGCTGAGTGGGTTGCTAGGAGACCAAGTGGGCGGAGCTTAGCCTTCTAAGTGGCAGCAATTGGATAAAAACAATTATTTCTCTCCCTCTAATTAGGACTTTATTTTTCTTTTCTTTTTGTTGTCGGAACCTAGGGACAAGGATGGTGGGTTGTGTTGCCAAATTTCTAGGTTCTGGGGCTTGTACTTTTGTTGTTTAGTGGGAGGAACAGACACCATTACTCCTTTATATATATAGATGGCAAAATCAAGGATTACTTTTTGGATATTTTTTGAAACTGTAGGTGGAGGACTCAATGGATACAGTGTCTGTGGATATGGACGGCCAACTTGATACCTATTCATCAGCTCTATATCCATTCTGCTACAGTAGAGTCTCACTTATCCAAGACTCGCTTATCCAATGTTCTGGATTATCCAAAGCATTTTTGTAGTCAATGTTTTCAATATATTGTGATATTTTGGTGGTAAATTCGTAAATACAGTAATTACTACATAGCATTACAGTAGAGTCTCACTTATCCAACATAAACGGGCCGGCAGAATGTTGGATAAGTGAATATGTTGGATAATAAGGAGAGATTAAGAAAAAGCCTATTAAACATCAAATTAGGTTATGATTTTACAAATTAAGCACCAAAACATCATGTTATACAACAAATTTGACAGAAAAAGTTGTTCAATACGCAGTAATATTATGTAGTAATTACTGTATTGTATTTACAAATTTAGCACCAAAATATCATGATATATTGAAAACATTGACTACAAAAATGTGTTGGATAATCCAGAACATTGGATAAGCGAGTGTTGGATAAGTGAGACTCTACTGTACTGCATATTGAACTACTTTTTCTGTCAAATTTGTTGTATAACATGATGTTTTGGTGCTTAATTTGTAAAATCATAACCTAATTTGATGTTTAATAGGCTTTTCCTTAATCTCTCCTTATTATCCAACATATTCACTTATCCAACGTTCTGCAGGCCCGTACTGGGTGGGTTCTTTCTTTCTTTTATTGCATTTCTTAAATAGGAAAGTGGAGGAACGAGCCATCTGGGATGTTGAGCAAAAGACATAAACATGTCATTAAATAGTATCTATCTTTAATATGACGGTTAGGGATGTACATCCGAGGCTGTGATTTATCAGTTACCAAAGCTCCCAAATCTGATATGACTAAAATGTAGCCTTTCCCACACACTGAACACAGCACCAAATAAATAATAGGCAGGGGATGGAAGGAAAGACTAATGATTTTTTTTATTGTTAGTCAACTTTAGCCACATGGTGGAGCACTCTCTCCAGATACAAGGCTCAAAATCTCATCAGTTTGGTTCTCACTGAGTTTTTGTACAACTTGAGTATCCCTTATCTGAAATCCTTGGGAACAGAAGTGATTTAGATTTTGGATTTTTAAAGATTTTGGAACACCTGTATTTGCATGCGGCTGCAGTAGCACAGGAGGTTAAACTGCTAAGTTCCTGAACTTGCTAATCAGAAGGTTGGATGTCCAAATTCACAGACGCGGTAAGCTCCTGTTGTTAGCCCCAGCTTCTGCCAAGCTAGTCCACAGTGCTCTCTGGATGTAGGTGAACTCCAAAACTCAAGACCAATGCCCACACAACCCTTCCAGTATTTTCTGTTGGTCATGGGAGTTCTGTGTGCCAAGATTGGTTCAGTTCCATCATTGGTGGAGTTCAGAATGCTCTTTGATTGTAGGTCAACTACAACTCCCAATGACAAAATCAATCCCCCCCCCCCAACTCCACCAGTATTCAAATTTGGGCATATTAGGTATCTGTGCCAAATATGGTCAAGTGAATGAGAATACATCCTGCATATCAGATATGTACGATTCATAACAGTAGCAGGATTACAGTTATGAAGTAGCAACAAAAATAATTTTATGGCTGGGGGTCATTACAACCAGGGCCGGTTGTTACTAGGCGGCCGCTGACGCGGCCGCCTCGGGCGCAGGGCCCGGGGGGCGCCGTCAGGCTTCCCCCCTCCCAGCGGGGACCATGAGCTCACTCGCCGGCGAACAGGAAGGCCTGTTCGGTGACGAGCGAGCTCATGGCCGGCTGGGATGGCCCTGGATGGCCGGCCTGTGCGCCCTGGCCCCGCCTCTCACGTTGTGTGAGAGGCGGGGTCGGGGTGAGCTGCGTGGGAGGCGGGGCCAGGGTTGGCCCCGCCTCCCGCGCAGCTCAGCCTTGCCCGTCTGGCCTTTTCCAGGCGGGCAGACTGCACCGAAGGTCCCTGCAGGCCGCGATCGCGGCCTGCAGGGACCTCCGGTGCAGTCTACCTGCCTGGAAAAGCCCAGGCCGCGCGGGGCGGGAGGCAAGGCCCCGTCTGGGCGGAGCCCTGCCTCCCGGCCTGTGCGCCCCGGCCCCGCCTCTCACGTTGCGTGAGAGGCGGGGTCGGGGTGAGCTGCGTGGGAGGCGGGGCCAGGGTTGGCCCTGCCTCCCACGCAGCTCAGCCTCGCCCGTCTGGCCTTTTCCAGGCGGGCCGACTGCACCGAAGGTCCCTGCAGGCCGCGATCGCGGCCTGCAGGGACCTCCAGTGCAGTCGGCCTGCCTGGAAAAGCCCAGGCCGCGCGGGGCGGGAGGCAAGGCCCCGTCTGGGCGGAGCCCTGCCTCCCGGCCTGTGCGCCCCGGCCCCGCCTCTCACGCTGGGTGAGAGGCAGGGTCGGGGTGAGCTGCGCGGGAGGCGGGGCCAGCCCTGGCCCCGCCTCCCGCGCTGCTCGCCGTGACCCCGCCTCCCACGCTACGTGAGAGGCGGGGCCAGGGAGCAGGAGGCGGGGCCCGCCGGCGCCGCGGTAGGCGTGGCCATGTGCCTCCCGCGGCACATGGCCACGCCTCCCGCGGCGCCGGTGGGGGGGCGCAATTTCCCCCCTCGCTTTACATATAAATTTATCTCCGGCCGGCCCTGATTACAACATAAGGAAATGTATTAGGGAGTCGTGGCATTAGGAAGGGTGAGAACCACTGGTCTAAGAAGAAAAAACTTCTGACACATTTAACCTTAAAGCAACTACTTAAAATACAGTGTATGGTTGCTACAGCAAACAACTGGAGATGTTATGACAAAAGAGGGGATCTCATCCCAATGATACATGACATAAGCAAACACAGCATGTGCTTCAGTATGTTGTTATCACCTAATTATTCTAAGGGAAACTAAATCCTTCATACCTCTGAGCTGGGGTCTCAACTGTTGCTGTTCTGGCATTTTGGCGGCGTTGCTTGAACTAGGCTACACTAGGCCCAGATGATGGAGCTGTTTCCAGGGAAACAGAAGAACATTCCACCCTTTATGAGGCAGTGGAACTCCAGGTAACCTGAGGTCAGGGATATGGTTCAAATCTCCCCTTCAATGGTTTTTCAGCATATGGTTGGGAGAAAAATACAAGTGGAAATGGGAGCCCCCACTGATACAGCGGGTTAAACTGCTGAGCTGCTGAAAAGGTCGGCAGTTCGAATCCGGGGTGCAGGGTGAGCTCCCACTGTTAGCCCCAGCTTCTGCCAACCTAGCAGTTCGAAAACATGCAAATGTGAGTAGATCGATAGGCACCACTCCAGTGGAAAGATAACGGAGCTCCATGCAGTTGCCAGCCACATGACCTTGGAGATGTCTACAGACAACGCCAGCTCTTCGGCTTAGAAGTGGAGATGAGCACCAACCTCCAGAGTCAGACACGACTAGACATTGTCAGGGGAAAACCTTTACCTTTACCAAAGTGAAGCTTCAACAAAGAACATTGGAAGGGACAAGGTGAGTATTGAATTGGAGAATAACTAGATTTAAGCAAGTACCTATTGCACTATGTGCAGAACCTATTGATCTATGTAACACGATTTTTGCTCCTTGGTTATGAATGACATTTCTAATTGGCTCTATCATAAAAACCTAGAAACAGCTTATGAAACTTCAAAAACTTGGTTTTTGTGGGACATCCTGCAGTACATTTTGCTATAGCTTTTCAATGAATATCTTTATTGAGCCTCAACCAATGCAACATAATTTGTGGCAGCCATAAAAAATGAAGTTCCTGGAGCATAACAACTACAGTAGAATCTCAATTATCCAAGCTAAACGGGCCAGAAGAAGCTTGGATAAGCGAATATCTTGGATTATAAGGACGGATTAAGGAAAAGCCTATTAAACATCAAATTAGGTTATGATATTACAAATTAAGCACCAAAACTTCATGTTATACAACAAATTTGACAGAAAAAGTTGTTCAATACGCAGTAATATTATGTTGTAATTACTGTATTTACGAATTTAGCACCAAAATATCACGATATATTGAAAACATTGACTACAAAAATGGCTTGGATTATCCAGAGGCTTGGATAAGCGAAGCTTGGATAAGTGAGACTCTACTGTACTTTCAAAGTAAGTGTCATGCAATTAAACAGGAAACAGCACTTTCAAACTAGGAACAGATATTTTTTCAAATTTTGTTACATAGTGTTATTAATGGCTGGTGGCTAATTTCTGCAAATGCAAGTGAAAAACTGTTAGTACAACCTGGCAGAAGAATGAGAAATATAAGAGCAATTATTCAAAGTGAAAAGTTTGATTAATTCAGCAGGAGAGAGCAAGGAGAGAAGAAGCACAATCCTGTTTTACCCACTAGGGACAGGCAAAAGCAAACTGCTGCAGTATTTTTAGCTTGTCTATTTTTTCCCATGTCAACAGCTTTTGCCTTCTTGACCACATTTTGATGTTACTTGGCCACACACGTTCCAGTTGCCATTTATAAAATGTTGGTGGGGATGTATGAGGCAGCAGACAGGTGGGTTAGTTGGCCAAAGAATCATTTTTATGGTTGCTTTCTGACATTTTAATCAATATTGTTTGATTTTTCTTTCTCCTAGAAGGTAAGTGTATATAACTCATTCACATTAAAGGGATTACAATCAACTTCCTTCTTAATCTGGCTAATTCGCATTGTGGGAAACCCTGAGGCCTGGGATTTAAGTGCTCACTCCGTTAATTAGGAGTAAATCCTTGCCCCGAACCAAAAACACCCAAGGAGGAAACATCATCTTCTCTTCCTGTATGAGGCATCACAGCAACAAACTAGATTTCCTTTCTTTCTTTTCTCAAATCCTTTGGGTAGCAACAATTCACTCAGAAGTTAAAGCAGTGATGAGTTCAGAGCTTGCTAAAATTAAGCACGGAGAAAACCAACATCGCTGGGGAAATTTCTGGTCTACTATATATCTGGAGCCCCTGGTGGTGCAGTGGATTAAACCGCTGAGCTGCTGAATATGCCGACTGAAAGGTTAGTGGTTTGAATCTGGGGAGCGGAGTGAACTCCCGCTGTTAGCCCCAGCTTCTGCCAACCTAGCATGCAAATGTGAGTAGATCAATAGGTACCGTTTCAGTGGGAAGGTAACGATGCTCCATGCAGTCATGCCAGTCACATGAACTTGGAGACGTCTAGGGACAACACCGGCTCTTTGGCTTAGAAATGGAGATGACCACCAACCCCCAGAGTCGGACATGACTGGACTTAACGTCAGGAGAAAACCTTTATCTTTACCTATATATCTGGATTTGTGGTGGTTCTCAGGCTGAAGGGCACACTGGAAATAGAAGTGTAGGAATAAGGGCCAACCTGCAGGCTAGTGTTTTATCAGACTTGGGACAACATTAATTGCAATTTAATAAATGCTGAATGGCTTTGCAGTCATTTGGCAGAACCCTATAAAGTAGAGATAGGTTTGCTAAGCAATTGGGTAGAATCCTGCCTGTCTTTAGGGAAAAATAATTGAACAGTAATAAGATGATGCTCTGGATTTCAGAACATGATCCTACCACAGCTCCATTATGCGTGTCTTTGGCATGTCATCATATTCATTTCACCTAAAAGGGACTTTCCAAGCTCTAAATTTAAGAAGCTGCTAAAGTCGGCCCTTAATGGCATTGTGCCTCCTCTCATTATGCTGGACGGGAAACAGGTTTTCTTAAAAGGTGTTCAGTCACTCAGTCTAAGGTAAACATACCTGTGTGGATCAATGCTTCTCTGTATCAAGTATCAAGAAGGCTTTGCTAAGAATGTGAAGACTTGATGTATCTATTCTGTCATGGTTACCTTTCAGGGTGTTGAAGGTTCAAAGATGTGATCTCATGTCAGCCTGGGAGGGACCGAATAAGAAGGAAATGAAATACACAAAGACTTGAACAGAACACTGTATGCGTTATTAGCTGCTCTTCTGCTGTGTCTCTTTCTCCTTCCCCGATCTTTCAGGTTAATTTCTCCTTCACTTTTTAATCTAATGGTCTGTTTGCAGACACAGTTCAAAATTTTGATTATGACCAATAAAGCTCTATACTGGGTCTAGACAAATTGACGAACCATTCCTTGGAAAGTTCCCTATGCAAACTTGCAAGTAAGATCTTTCTCTTGGTCCCATCATCTTCACACCTGACAGGGGACCCCAATAAAGACTCTTTGGTAGTTATTCTATTGATTTTATCTTTTACATTTTCATGGATTTTTAAAAATTGTCGTAATTCTGCATACGGTTGGGAGAAAAATATAAGTGGAGATGAGAAATTAGTCCCATCTCACTTTCATCTATATATATAAAAGAGTGATGGCATCAGGGCAGCGGACAAAACAACAAAACTACAGGCCCCCCAATCTCGAAATTTGACAACACAACCCATCATTCACGGCTCTAGATTGATACAACAAAAAGAAAAGAAAAATAAAATCCTAATTACAGGGAGAGGAATAATAGTTTTTATCCAATTGCTGCCAGTTAGAAGGCTAAGCTCCACCCACTTGGTCTCCTAGCAACCTACTCAGCCCAGGGGACAGGCACAGTTAGGCCTCACTTAGGCCTCTTCCACAGATTATCAGATTTTAACTGGATTATATGGCAGTGTAGACTTGAGGCCCTTCCACACAGCTATATAACCCATTTAGAATCTTATATTATCTGCTTTGAACTGGATTATCTTGACTCCACACTGCTATATAATCTACTTCAGCGTGCATACTAAACATAAAGACTACCGTACAACAGACATTCAATACCACCACTAACTCAACAATTTCTCACCAACACCACCAGGACAACGCCACAGCAACGCATGGCTGGGCACAGCTAGTATTAACTATTTAAGTACTTGAGCAAAGTTGCTTGAGATTTTCATTTTAGAGTCAGAAATTTTGCACTCCAGTGTATGGACATCTTTCAGACATATAAGTCTTTTACTTAATCCCTGGAAGCATGTCAGTTTGTTTGCTTTGGGGAAACATTTAGTAATCCAGTAAGTCCTGTGCCAACTAAACTTAATATTTGCCGTTGGTTTTTGAAATCATCAACTCAATCTGTCAGGCACTGTGTGCCATGCTGCTTACATTAACCCAGTTTCTCCAGATATTTGTTTCAAATAATTCTCAGATCTTGAAAATGAAGAGTCAGTGTGATTGCTACTTTGAGCTTAACGTATTGTGTGAACAAGAAACGACAACATGGGGAACTAAAAAAACACCTCTCGGGTTACTCTTACAAAATGACGAGGAGGCTTCTGAAAGGATTACAGGCCATGAGTCTTCCTGAAGAATGGGATGCTGTTACACCTAAATCAAAGGTAACCTGGCAAGCAACTGTCAACAGGTGAAGAAAGGAGCTGGCAAAAGAAAGAGTTATGCATCAGGATTAAATTCAGACTGAGTTTAGTTGAAGTGGTCAGTTTTTTTTAAGTATTTTCCCTGATTTGTTTACTGCTGTTGGTGAGACACTTGATGAAATATTTAGAAATAGAAGGATGGATCACATTGGCCCTGAGGTGCAGAGGGTCTCTCTTGGTGATAGATTGATGTGGTTGAAATTTCACCGGGAAACAGGTGATGGAAAGATGAGGAATTCTGGGTGCCTCTTGTGCGTGCCATAGATTAGAACCTTAAAAGAATAGTCACTTCTTGCCAATCTGGTTCAAAGAGCATTGTTCACTTTACCGTCATGTAAATGAACAGAAGACTGTTAGCAAACTGGCAGAACATCACCTATATTGTAATCCTGTATGTTGAATTCTTACCCAGCATGTAATAAATCTAGGATCTCAGCTAGAATTTCCTTGAGTCAAATGCAAAAAGGTGTGTGGAGTACAGAATGTACATACGGAGCTTGGAAGCATAGCTTTTTTTAATGCTGTTGTTCCCAGAATCTCCTAGCCAGCATGGCTTTACCGCCCTTTAAGCAACTTTAATGTATATCTTAAGGACTAGAATTAATGTCAATGTCAGCATACACAAGACCAGAAGGCCAGAAAACCTGGTGATTGTGTCCCAGAATCAGGAACGAAGTGCCCAGTATCACATACTGTGTTTGCTTATGGCTTATGCTTTATTTACTCACCCCGTGCTTTGCTCTTTAAGGCCCAAATTGAACTAGGCAGGATAGGGAGACTAGGACTGGAAAACATGAGTCCATAGAATTAACGGTATGTTTAAAGGGTGGGTGTCACCTTAAATTTTGCGATATTCAATTTGTTTATAGCCAATGTCAGGACAAGTTTTCAAAGAAGTGGCTATTTTAGGACTTTATCACACGAGAAAGGTGAACGTTTAATTATTCTTCCTATCACATGACACCTTGTGCATCTTGTTGCCATTCTGCCCCCCTCTTCTGTGATTCCCTCGTCTCTAACTATTGAAAGGTAAAACCCATCAATATTCACAATCTCTGAACATTTTTGTCCCCTA
Source organism: Anolis carolinensis (assembly GCF_035594765.1). NCBI lineage: Eukaryota > Metazoa > Chordata > Lepidosauria > Squamata > Anolidae > Anolis > Anolis carolinensis. The sequence goes on from NC_085846.1 coordinate 42,796,906, forward strand.
CCTTGATGCAATGGGTTCCTTCCAGTTCTGTGCTGGCAGTAAAGCGACATCATGGAGTCAGATTTAGCTTTTCTCATCCTTCCTCCTTGCTATTTTTAAGATGGTTGTGAATGTGTGTTTGTGTATGACTCTTTTGTAATGCCAGAATGGTGCCGGCCACATGACCTTGGAGGTGTCTACAGACAACGCTGGCTCTTCGGCTTAGAAATGGAGATGAGCACCAACCCCCAGAGTCAGACATGACTGGACTTAACGTCAGGGGAAACCTTTACCTTTAATAGTTATGATGTTGTGCAGAAGTACAATTGCAGGACCACGAATAGATGAATTGTTGCAATTGTACTAATGCAAAGAGGTACCATATTGAGGCTGCTCTGTGCGGTATGTACCCACTAGCAATGACAATGCAACTGTCAACTGCTAAAATGGAAAGGGCAATAAAGCCATGCTGGTTAGGAGATTCTGGGAACAGCATTTAAAAAGCAATGCTTCCAAGCTCCGTATGTACATGCCATATTCCACACCCCTTTTTGCATTTATTATGTACTGGGTAAGAATTCAACATGTAGGATTATGGATCTTCTATAACCTCTGTTTTGCTGTGAAAGCCCATCTCGTTCTATGGATGATGGGGAGTGAGATCAAGGGGTGGAATGGGAAAAGCATTTATATGTATCTCCACAGCCAAACACAGGCCAGGGACATATTTCACTGAAATCTGCTATGATTCTTCAGAGTTCTCACTGGATGATGTCAATTGTCTGCATCTGGCTATAGAAGAATGGGAAAACTTAGAGCTTCCAGATGTTTTGAACTCCCACAATTCCTGATTATTCACTGGACACAAACTTTATTTTTTGCACAAAATAATGAAAAGCCTCCAAGCTAAGTATTTAAGGTGTATGTGAAACATAAATGAATCCCATGTTGAGACTTGGGTTCCATCCCCATTGTGTACACATATGCAAGTGCAGGTATTTGGGCTGAAATACAATACACTGCCTGAGCCAAGCATTGCAAATAAAGAACACTCAACCTGTAGTCCATTTAAAAGTTATTTGTCTATTTGTTAATGCTGCATTGGTACAAATTAGAGATGTGCGCAAAAGTCCCCCCTCCCCCCCTCCCCCCGGAACAAAAATGCAATCTAAACAAAAGCCAGGCGGGAGCTGGTATCGGCTCCAAGCCTGATTTTCAGATTGATTGGCTGCAGGTCCTGCGAGGCCTGGGTGTGTAGACCCAAAGCCTGCACCCATAGGCCCAAAGCTTCTAGGCCTACATGTGACGGCGTGAGTGGCGCCATCTATATGTCGAACTGTAAGTTGCAAGATTTGAATTGTTGAACCATGCCTGATTTTGCCTTTACCCTGTAAATGTAGTTGGATTGATTGGTTATTTATAGCTGTCAATCAATGTTGTTTGCAGCAGTTATATTGCTTCCTCAGCTCAATTGTTTGGCTCCACCTCTTCCTGGAGTAGGACAGTGTTTCCTTTTTTCATTCCACCATCAAGCTTTCTACCAGATGGACGTGAGAGAGAGACTTGGCTCTAAAAGCCCTAGATTAAGTTACCTCTCAGCACCAATTCTGCGGTTCTTACCCTTGAGACTTCTGCTTCATGTTCAGGGCCAACCTGGACGACATTGAGGAGTCTCAAGAGCCTTCAAATCAGTTCTTTGGCACCAAAGGAAGACTGCATCTTCAAACATAGGCCATTTGGACTGAGGCTGAGGATTGCTCCGGCATTCACAGCCATTGGGGGACCCAGAAAAGCTTCTCAGCTACGGAGCTCCCTGGACTTAAGACAACCAAAGACTATAATGTATTTTCCTTTACCCCTTAGAAACTTCCAGCTTATTGCCTTAAAGGGATAACCTTTTGTGAACAATAAAACCAGTTTTTGAATTATCTACAGTGTTTTGGTCCTTGGGAGTTCCAGTTTCCCTAAAGGAGGGCAAGAAGCAATCCCCTGGGAAAGATGTCACATCCATGCCTCTTTCACTAAGAGTTATAGCCAAAGGCTCAACGGCACAATGGGTGTAGGCTTTGGACCTATGCACCCGGGCCTCACAGGGCCTGCAGCCGATTGCCTAGTTAGGAGTGCTCCTTACTCAGCACTTGGCTGTAGGCCCTGTGAGGCCCAGGTACGTAGGCCCAGTGCCTGCACCTGTAGGGCCAGGTGCTTTGGGCAGAAAGAAAACAGATTTTTCAGCCTAGAAGACAAGACAAAACAAATGTCTGACCTCCTGATTTCGGGAGGTCAGTTGAAAATGGAACAGGATCCCACCAAAAGCCGGGACACAAAACGGAACAAGGTAAGTCCTGAATGCACACCACTAGTACCAATAGCAGCCAGATCTATTCAGCTAAATGTTTTCTTTATATGGTGAAAAAATAATGGGAAAACTTTTGTGTGGGGAGGGAACACCAAGTTCTGAATATTTACATGACAGAATTATGAAGGCTGCTGTTGGAGGCAGAGACAGTTTGACACAGCCTTATATGTACATGACTGATACATTGCAGAAATTATCCAAGAGTAGACAAGTAAGCTATTGTTCCCAACTGGATTCTCTGAAAAAGGGGAAAGAACAAAATATATTAAACTTAGTTTTGTATACTTTGTCTGTAAAGTGGCTATGTGAAATGAGAAGCAGAAAACTCAGTAAAGTTTTGAAATTATTAAGCTGAACAAGCTCTGGTTGAAACTGGAGACTGGCAAATCTTGGGGGATACTATTATGTGTCAGGCAATCTCTTAAACTAATCTTCTCTTCTGGGGATGTTCCCCCTCCAAAAAAGAGCCAATTAGGATATCAGTGATCTCCATCAGCTGATATGGGCTTGGCTTCAGTGAGTGCTTGAGGTGAAGATGCAGTTGGGAGTTTTTCAATTAGAGAATGGCCTAAACTCTGGTTCAGTAGCTCAGGAGCAGGACAGCCCCTTGTTTGATCTTCCAGAAATGATCCATTTTAACAGATTAAGGGATTTGCTTCCATTTCACCCCACCTACACAGGAACTGGATGGTGGTCCGGTTCTTAAGGGATAGAAGTGGGATCTATCACAGCGTCTAATTAAAAAGAAATAACCGCACAGAGAGAAGCAACCGAAGCATCCACTTCACTTCTCGGGGAAATTCATGTTGATGGTTCCCTTTGATGCTGTTCAATTGCTTTCCCCTTTGCACCTTAATTCAAATCAGTGACTCGTCTCTCCTGCTCTCACCTTTCAGCCTCTGAATATGAAAGAGAATCAGTTCAAACCTTTAGCATGAGAAACTGTAAATGCAAATATTCTGCTGAAATCTGCTGACTTCCATGAGGGCACAAATTATCCCCAGTACCTGCCTGTGGAGTGACTCACTTCTTTGAATCTTCTGCCGAGGCCATAACTAGTTGGCCAGCATAGGGTTGTGGTTATTCTTTGCACACCATTGTTTTTCTATATGGAAATCAGTTAGGTCTACACATTCACTGAAGTTAGGGATCCAGGACCCCTACGAAAGTGAAAAACCATAAGTTTAAAAAGGCTATTTTTTTTTACCTAGGAATATCTAGGTTCTGCATCACGACTCTAGAAGTTGACCATAGAATTGCATTGGACAAAGCAGAGATGCAAAGTCATTTTCATCAGCCTTATGGTTGCCTTCCAAGGATCTTTGAATCCATGGATGGAGAATCAGTGGATATAGAGGGCCAAGTATTTTTTTCACCTAGAGTACCTTTATTGAAAGAGCTCCTGAAGCAACCAGGAGGGAAGCAATTGCTACAAAAGGCAAAAAATGTGAGATTTCCAGGTACGGTAATATCATGGGTTTTAGCCGAATATCTGGATTTTCAGATATCTGTATTTCCCTGCAATCGGACATCATGGGATTTTTTATCTGGATGTGTTCCCGGGCTTTAGATGTTTGTTCCTGATCAGTCGGTTCCTAAAAAGAAGGTGACACTTGAGTAGAAGGCAAAGATTTTATCCTGGGAAGAGGAACTTCGTCCTTCACCTGTTTAATGAAATTTGTGGCAAAAAAATGAAGTTCCTGGGGTGCAACAAGTACTTTCACATTAAGTAGTACATAAGGAAACAGGAACAGACACTTTCAAACCAGGAACAAAATGTCATCATTACTGTAATTAGTCCGATCTTGTTGTATGGCCATCTGTGTGCAGACAGGTTTTGTGGTGTACCTGTGCCAGGGAACAACAGGATGATGTTGCTGAGTTATACATGTTGGTTCTTCATTGGTTGTATGCTGACAACATGGGTACAGTTTAGTAAATGGCAAAAACTTGCTAGTGGTTGTTGGAACATGGATGTGCTGGAGAGGAAAGTAAATACTGAGAGCCAAGGTCATGTAGGTGGCTAATAGAAACAGCCATGTATAACCCAGGAACAGCACCCTATTGTTCCATGCTACAAGTACACAACCAAGTATGTCTGGACAGATGGCCAGGCAGATAGGCTCTACAAAGTGTCAATATTTACAAAGTTCTGTTCCTGGCTTGAAAGTGTGCTTTTCTGTTTCATTGTGCAGTGCTGTCTTGGGCAGAAGTGGTCCTATCCCATTAGGTTTGTTTGTGTCTCAGATACTTCATGAAATGTCTGGAGGACACAGTTTTTCTGGCCAGGACAAAGAACGGAACTTTTGCAGAGATCCCCATATCCGTATATCCGCATTCCAGGGCTTAAAAAAAAAAAAAGCTGCCGAGGTTTCTGGAGGATATCCCGCAGCGGCCATCTTGAGAGCTTCTAAATCTTGGAACAAAGCAGCAAATCTGGACAACGGAGGAAGAAATCCCAGGACTAACAGGTCTGTATGTGGACCTCTTCTGAAGTCCTGAGATTTTTTGCTGGTTTAAAACCCGTCTGTAGTTTTAGTGCTGTCTGGAAGTGCCCATAGTGATTGGTATTTCTTCTCTTTTATCCAATTTGGGTCCCCAAATGCTGTTGAATGACAACTCCCAATACTTTGGATTATCCTCCATGCGGACTGTGGATAATTGCAGCTCAACAGCACTTGTGGCTCTGAGTTTGGGGAAAACTTAAAGGACATTTTTATGTCAGACATTATAGCTACAAGTCTTGCATCTCAATTCAAACTATTCTGACTCAACCAAACAAACTGCATCCTTCCAGATGTTACTGTATCACAACTCCTATCAGCCCTAGTAATGATTTTTCATGGTGAGGAGTATCAGAGTTATAGTCCAACATCTGGAGGGCCACATAAAGTGGCATGGACCTCAGGCCTTGAGTTTTACACGTGACCTAGAGATTCAAGTTCAGCAGAAAACAAGCCTGCTCCCTCTTCCTTATGACATCCTTTCACATATTTATACATGGCTACCATGTCTCCTTTCAACCTTCTTTTCTGCAGGCTAAACATGCCCAGTTCTCTAAGAAGCTCCTCATAGGGCCTGGTCTCCAGACCTTTGATCATTGTAGTTGCCCTCCTCTGGACACCTTCCAGCTTGTAAACATCTCTTTTGAACTGGTGCCTAGAATTTGACACAATATGAGGTCAAACCAAAGCGGAATGGAGAGGCACCTTGACTTCCCTCAATCTATGAACATGAAAAGCATTCCAATACATTTTAAAATCTACAAATATATAAACATTAAAGCAGAATTAAAAGCAATACACACATATTCAAGATAAAAACAAAAGCAGTTTACAACGTTAAAAACTATACTTAAAAAAAATAAATCCTATTTTTTCCCACTTTTACTGGGGTCCTGTGCCCCTAACAGGGGAGGGCTGATCACATTCACTTTCCCCCAGAATAATAGCATTTAAGCCATAGTAAAGGTAAAGGTTTCCCCTGACATTAAGTCCAGTCATGTCTGACTCTGGGAGTTGGTACTCATCTCCATTTCTGAGTCGAAGAGCCGGCGTTGTCCGTAGACACCTCCAAGGTCATGTGGCTGACATGACTGCATGGAGCGCCGTTACCTTCCCGCCGGAGCGGTACCTATTGATCTACTCAAATTTGCATGTTTCCGAACTGCTAGGTTGGCAGAAGCTGGAGCTATCAGCGGCTGCTCCTGCCACTCCCGGGGTTTGAACCTGGGACCTTTTAAGCCATATTACCCAGAATATCAAGCAGGAAATCCCAGAATACCTGCTTTAAATTGGGTTATCTGAGTCCACACTGCCATGTATTCCAGTTCAAAGCAGATAATGTGGGATTTTATTCAGCTGTGTGGAAGGGGCCTAAGGCCCCATCTACTCCTGTCAGATAAAATCCAGATTATCTGCGTTGAACTGGGTTAAATGGCAGTGTAGACTAATATAATCCAGTTCTAATCAGATAATCTTGATTTTATCTGATGGTATAGATGGGGTCTAAAACTATCCCAGAGGATCTCAGAGATCCCACCCTGGACCTTCCACAGATATATAAACCTCACTTATCCAATGTTCTGGATTATCCAACGCATTTTTGTAGTCAATGTTTTCAATGCATTGTGATATTTGGTGCTAAATTCATAAATGCAGTAATTACTAAATAGCATTAATGTGTAATGAACTACTTTTTTCTGTCAAATTTGTTGTATAACATGATGTTTTAGTGCTTAATTTGTAAAATCATAACCTATTTTGATGTGTAATAGGCTTTTTCTTAATCTCTCCTTATTATCCAACGTTTATGTAGGATAAGTGAGACTCTACTGTACCTCACAACCGCTGAGGATGCCTGCCATAGATGTGGGCGAAACGTCAGGAGACAATGCTTCCGGAACATGGCCATACAACCCGGTAAGCAGCTCCTTATAACCTGTTCCTTATGCCTGAATATAAGAGAAGGCCCAATTGGAAGATTACAGGTAGAGCATCCTTTATGCAGAATTCCAAAATATGTAACAGTCCCAAATCTCACATGATTGGGTATGATAGTGACTCTTTGCCTTCCAAAGATTCAGTGAACTGTAGATTGAATGCAGTTTGATCATACTTGAACTGCATGGCTCAATGCTATGTAATGCTAAGAGCTGCAATTTGGTGAGGCACTAGCACTTTACCCAGTTCGTCTTATCCCCTCTACTTGGGTGCCAAATCCATGTTTTTATTTTGATTATTATTTTATATTTTATCATGTTTAGAGTGTTGAATTAATTTTTGCGTCTGTATTTTCTGATGTCATTTTATTTTGGTTTGTTGTTTTACCTGGGCTTGGCCCCATGTCAGCCACCCCGAGTCCCTGCGGAGAGATGGAGGCAGGGTATAAAAATACATTATTATTATTATTATTATTATTATTATTATTATTATTATTATTATTATTATTATTATTACACAGCAAACAAGATAGATATGCTGGATTTCGTATCACAAAATCACAAGTCAAACACTTCCCAAGTGTCTTGGACTGTGTGATGTATTTTCAGATGATGCATGCAGATCCCAGTAGGGTGGCCTTTTGCAGTTGGCAGATCGTAATTTTGTCAATGTCTATTGTTTCCAAATGCCGGCTGAGATCTTTTGGCATGGCACCCAGTGTGCCCATCACCACCGGGACCACCTGCACTGGTTTCTGCCAGTCTTTGAAGTTCAGTCTTGAGGTCCTGATAGCGGCTGAGTTTTTCCTGTTGTTTTCGTCAATGCGACTGTCACCTGGGATGGTGACATCAATGATCCAAATCTTTTTCTTTTCCACAACTGTGATGTCTGGTGTGTTGTGTTCCAGAACTTTGTCAATCTGGATTCGGAAGTCCCACAGTATCTTTGCGTGCTTATTTTCCAATGCTTTTGCAGGTTTGTGATCCCACCAGTTCTTTGCTGCTGGCAGGTGGTACTTCCAATGTTCCAATGAATCGTTTGGGCCACATACCCTGTTTCCCTGAAAACAAGACATCCTCGAAAAATAAGACCTAGTAGAAGTTTTGCTGAATTGCTAAATATAAGGCCTCCCCCAAAAGTAAGACCTAGCAAAGTTTTTGTTTGGAAACATGCCCAGCACCTGCCAAACAGAACACCAGAGCACGCAGGGATTGGTAAATGTACATACCAGTTGTACATGGAAATAATGGTAGTAACAAGAAATTCTTGATAGGATTTCATAGTTTGTCTGGTTATGCTGGTTTGTGATGACAACTACTGTACAGTATATAATAAATGTTCATTTTTTTGTTCAACAATAAATGTGAATTCTTCTTCATGGAAAAATAAGAAATCCCCTGAAAATAAGACCTAGCACATCTTTGGGAGCAAAAATTAATATAAGACACTGTCTTATTTTCGGGGAAACATGGTAGTTGTGCCTCTGTTTGTAGTCTGTGCGATTTTCTTACAGCAGCTGAGGATATGATCAATGGTTTCGTCAGCTTCGTTGCACAGTCTGCATTTTGGGTCATCAGTTGATTTTTCGATCTTGGCCTTAATTGCATTTGTTCTGATGGCTTGCTCCTGGGCTGCAAGGATCAGACCTTCTGTCTCCTTCTTCAGTGTCCCATTCATGAGCCATAGCCAGGTCTTCTCCTTATCAGCTTTTCCTTCAATTTTGTCAAGGAACTTTCCATGCAATGTTTTGTTGTGCCAGCGGTCAGCTCTAGTTTGTAGTGCGGTTTTCTTGTACTGGTTTTTTGTCTGCTGTAGAGTCATAGAATCATAGAATAGTAGAGTTGGAAGAGACCTCATGGGCCATCCAGTCCAACCCCCTGCTAAGAAGCAGGAAATCGCTTTGTGCTTTGAGGAGTTTCTGATTTTTGACTTCAATCAAAGCAGGTTCTTCACTTTGCTTTACATATTCTGCCAGGGCATGTTCTTCTTCTTTGACTGCTTGTTTTACTTGTAAGAGTCCTCTGCCCCCTGTTCTTCTAGGCAGATACAGCCGGTCAACATCACTGCGAGGGTGCAGTGAATGATGAATGGTCATGAGTTTTCTTGTTTTTCTGTCCAAATTGTCCAGTTCCGCCTGTGTCCAGTTTATAATGCCAGCAGTATATCTTATGACAAGTATGGCCCAGGTGTTTATGGCCTTGATGGTGTTGTCTCCATTGAGCTTGGTTTTGAGAATTTTTCTGACCCTCTGTATGTATTCTTTGCTGACCACAGTTTTCACATGTTCATGCTTGATGTTGTCCAGCTGTAATATGCCCAGATATTTATAGGCCTCTGGCTGGCGACACTTTATTGTTTGTCCATTAGGCATATTTATGCCCTCACTTTCAATTAATTTCTCTTTCTTCAATACCACTGTCGAACATTTGTCCAAACCAAACTCCATGCTGATATCAGTGCTAAAAATTTGGACAGTGTTGGTCAGAGACTGGATTTCAGTTTCCGTTTTCCCATACAGCTTCAGGTCATCCATGTACATCAGATGCGAAATTTTGTGAGATTTCTTAGATGTTTGATAGCCAAGATTTTTTTTTGTAAGATTGTTGACAGAGGGATCATGGCAATAATGAAAAGCAGAGGGGACAATGAATCTCCCTGGAAAATTCCTCTTCTGATGTTGACAAGTCCATAGCTTTCATTTCCAACAAACAGTTCAGTTTTCCAGTGCTCCATCATGTTTTCAATGAAGGTGCCAACGTTTTTACTAATCCCGATGGTGTCCAGGCACTTGATGATCCAGCTGTGTGGGAGTGAGTCAAAGGCCTTTTTGTAGTCAATCCACGTCATGTGAAGATTAGCTTTTCGGCTCTTACAGTTCTCCAGAATCATTTTGTCAATCAATAACTGGTCTTTTGTGCCCCTGCTTTTCCGTTTGTTGCCTTTCTGTTCATCTGGCAAGATGTTTTTTCTTCAAGATAGTCTTGAATTCTTTCAGCTATGATGCCAGTCAGTAGTTTAAACATAGTGGGCAGACACGTTATTGGCCTGTAGTTTCCTGGTGCTGCTCCTTTTGCTGGATCCTTTTGTATCAGGTATGTTCTTCCAGTTGTTAGCCATTCACTGATACTTCCTTTCTGCAGCATCTCATTGAATTGTTGGGCCATTTTTCCATGTAAACTAATCAGATGTTTGAGCCAAAATCCATGAAGTTGATCACTACCAGGCAATGTCCAGTTCTTGACTTTTTGCACTCGTTTGCTGATCGTTTCAGTTGTTATTTCCATCTGTTCCATTTTGTTCTGTGAGAATTTTCCTTCAAACTCCTTTATCCACCCAGCGTTTTTGTTGTAATACTTATTATTTTCCCAAAGCTCTTTCCAGAACTTCGTTGTTGCAGTTTTCTCTGGCTTTATTGTTATTAAAATGCACAACAACCCTGCACCTCTTTCCTGGAATCCTAGGATGCAATGCGCAAAGGTCCCTCTAGGGGGCGCAGAGTTGTTATTTATTTTTCCCCCCACTAACATCACCAGCGTCTCCAAAGTCAGTTTAGCCGCGATTAAACCAGATCAACATTGATTCTTCCCTCTCCCCGTCCCTTCAAACAAAGTTTGCGAATAAACAACGTATAAATTCAGGTATCCACAAAAAGTCCAACATTTAGAGAGCTGGAAGGCAGGAAAGGAACGAAGGAAGAACTATCCCATCCCTGTTTTTTTGTTCTCATTTAGTAACTCATTCTGTAATATCAGGATTGTTTCCATCTGCCAGCCTTAAATGAGCAGAATCGGCAAGGAAAGAGATTCCGATCTTTGGATTGTGTCTCAATGCACACTTCTTTCGATTTGAATTGTGAAAAGACGAACAGGACAAATCTAGTGTTCAAGTTCCTTAGTTTGCGTTATGGAAATATTGCAGCAGGATTTAAGACGCTTAAATCCCTTTGAGCAAGGCTGTTTCAGGAAGCTTTTCCTTCCCTGGATCGTGCCCCTTAAATCGGTTACAGTTTCGTTACGGGTTGGAAACATCCCGGGAAAACCCGCAATTGCTCCGAAAGGTAGTTACCTTTGAAAAGAAGCCGCTGATTTAAATAGAAATTACTTTTTCGCGTTCTTGTACGGCTGGCTTCAAAGGGTTTTGTTTAATCAACTTTTCTAGGAATTGAAACCCGGCTGGTTTATAAAAAAAATCAAAGCATGAATAAAATCTCTTTCTTTCTAATGTCTTTCCTCTCTTCCTGGGGTTTCAAAACCGAGAAGTTTAAGTAATTTCCCAGACGTTAACAAATTAGAATGTAGTTTATTTTATGGCACTATTATATATATATACCCCTCCAATAAACTTGCCCCAAGTTATTCACATTCTTCTGAGATCAAAGTATAGATCAAAGTCTTAAAGAAGGTCTTTTAATCCATGAGGAAAACGGACTGAATCCATCAAATAATAATAATAATAATAATAATAATAATAATAATTGTGGTTTATCTATTTTGTTTGCTGTGTCATCATAAAATAAATAATAATAATAATACATCACACAGTTGTAAACACTTGGGAAGTGTTTGATTAACAATAAGTTCTACTATTTGATTCAATGTAATATTAAATGTATTAAATTAAAAATAGATAATATTTAATGTTAATATTAAAGGCTGCTATTATGTTATTGTTTAATATTAATATCGCAGGCTGCTACTAAATCAAATTGCACACTAAATTTATTACATCTTTATTAAATCATTATTGAACATTTAAATAATAATTATTATTTAATAATAAGAAGTACTACAATTACATTAAATGTAATATAAAATTTGTTAAATTTATAAATATTAAACTTGTATTTATATATACATATACATATATTATACATACATATTGAATTTATTAAATTTAATATCAATACTAAGTTATATCAATGATGATATAATTAATATGATTACATTATCAGATTAGTTATTATTTAATCTTAATATCAAAGGCTGCTCTTAAATTGAATTACATATTAAATGTATTAAATAACAATTATTAAACAATGTAATAATTATTTAATATTAATTAGAAATACTGCTATTCAGTTAAATATAATATTAAATTTATGAAATTTATTAATATTAAACATATCTATATAAATATATAGATCTTATAAATACATCTTCAATTTATTAAATTTAATATCAATATTAAGTGATATCATCAACATTATTACATTATTAAAATAGTTATTATTTAATATTAATATTAAAGACTGTCATTAAATTAAATTACATATTAAATGTATTAATATTAAAATTGTATCTATATATAAATATATAGATTCTACAAATAAATCTTGAATTTATTAAATTTCATATTAATATTAAGTGATATTAATAATGGTATAATTAATCTGAGTCCCCTTGGCGAAATAGAGTGGAATATAAATAAAATTATTATTATTATTATTATTATTATCATCATCATTATCATAGTGTTACATTATTATTATTGATCTTATTAAAATAACTTTTCAAAATAGCAGCCAGCTCTTTTTCTGTATGAAAGATGTTTCTATTAATATTTCAGAATATTTCCAAACATTCATTTTCAGCATCTCATTTCACTGTATTTCATATCTAAGAGCCACATTTATCTATAGAAGTGACTAAATCCTTAATTATTTCTCCCTTTTAATAATGTGTGACAGTGGAATAAATTTATTATTGTCCAGAACTCTGTTTTATAAAGTTTAGGACCAAAATAAATTCCAAAGTGAATGCAATTTTACCAAGAAATCACACCTGGTTTTCTTGAAATAGTCAAAAAGAAGAATTTGTTTCAGACAAAAAAAAAAAGAAACCTTCCAGGAAATCGTTGAGAAAATAATGTTTTCCTCCTTCCCAGTTCAGTTCAATTCGGTTTTTTTGAAAATTGTGTTCTCAGACCATTCAAAAATCAGAGATCTTCATTTATGGAGGTTGAGTTATGACCAAGGCAACAATCTTTATTTGAGGATTAATAAGAAGGGATTAATGTCTCATGAATGAATACTGATCAAAACTGTCATTTTCTAACCAAGCTTTTCAATGTTGTAAGATTTGAGCAGGTTATTTCCATCTTATTTCGGACACTATTAGAAGTTTTTACAAGGTTTGTTTTGAAGGCAGTCCCTCACTAGGAAAGAAAATAATCCGAGGGGACAAAACCCAAAATGGGAATTAAAGTCATTTCATTGTGATGCTAAGCAAATGAAGGGCTTCCACTCTATTCCTGAACTTTGAAGTTTGGGGCATCCTGAAAATGCCGGGGTTTGATGGCTTTGTTTACAGAATAGTTCTTTCCCTCAGTTCCAAAGCAAAACCTGGCACCCCCCAAAAAAGTCTGAAGCCCGAGGTCTCATCTACAAAGATAATTTAATGCATTTCGAAACCAGATGCAAACTATTGCAGCCATACAACAAACTCCACCAAAAGCATGTGAATGAAATCCCATAATGAGCATTAGTGCTCTGTGGCTTCATCATCATCTGCACAGTGAAACTACTTTCTTCAGTGCTGGTTTGAAACTGTGTTAAATGGTCAGTGTAGATGGGGCGGAAGATCAGTGGCGGACTGGACAGAGCGTGAGCTAACACAATGGTAAGTAATTAGCAGGAAATATGGCGTTTTCATTTAACATACTTTCAGTAATGTGTACACAACAATTACTAATATGCAATATGTGCAATATATATGTACACTTATATGTACATGCGGAGCCCCCAATAGTGCAGCGGGTTAAACCACTGAGCTGCTGAATTTGCTGACTGAAAGGTTGGTGGTTTGAATCCGGGGAGCTCATAAGTCGTGTCCGACTCTGGGGGTTGGTGCTCATCTCTATTTCTAAACCGAAGAGCCAGCGTTGTCCATAGACACCTCCTAGGTCATGTGGCTGGCATGACTGCATGGAGCGCCATTACTTTCCCGCCGGAGCGGTACCTATTGATCTACTCACATTTGCATGTTTTCGAACTGCTAGGTTGGTAGAAGCTGGGGCTAACAGTGGGAGCTCACCACGCTCACCTTTTGGTCAGCAAGTTCAGCAGCTTAGCAGTTTAACCTGCTGCTCCACGAGGGGACTCTATATTCAGTATAAATGCCAATAATGTAGTTTGAATTCATCAGTGTTACAGTCTGTGTAGATTCATATCATGCAGTTTGAATTTATCCGTGATTTATAAAGTCAATGTAGCTTCATAGATGATAGTCAAGGTAGATTCATAGATTGTACAGTCAGTGTAGATTATAGGCAGGCCCCGGGTTACAAACATCCCATTTAGGAATGACTCATAGTTACAAATAGGGCAAGACAATAGGAAGTGGAAAAAAAAAATCTACCCTTAGGAAGAGAAATTAACTCTTGAAAGAGTTATTATCATGAGGAAAAGGTGTCTCCACAGGAAAAAAAAATCCAAATTATTACATTAAATCCAAATCCAATTATTGCAGGGACAGAAAGTGAGGGGAAATCTCTAGATTCGCAGATTATATAGCCAGTGTAGGTTCATATACTGCAGTTTGAATGTATCAGCGTAGATTATAGAGGCAGTATCAATTCACAGACTATATATCAGTGTTGTATATCATATAATGTAGTTTGAATTTATTAGCATAGATTATAGAGTGTATCGTTTCAGAGAATCATAGAGTTGGAGGGGACCCCTTGGGCCATCCAGTCCAACCCCCGCCAAAAGCAGGAAAATTACATTCAAAGCACCCCCAGCAGATGGCCATCCAGCCTCTGTTTAAAAGCCTCCAAAGAGGGAGCCTCCATCACACTCTGGGATAGAGAGTTCCACTGCTGAACAGCTCTCACAGTGAGGAAGTTCTTCCTGATGTTCAGGTGGAATCTCCTTTCCTGTAGTTTGAAGCCATTGTTCCGCGTCCTAGTCTGCAGGGCAGCAGAAAACAAGCTTGCTCCCTCTTCCTTATGACATCCTTTCACATATTTATACATGGCCATCATGTCTCCTCTCAGCCTTCTCTTCTGCAGGCTAAACATGCCCAGCTCTTTAAGCTCCTCCTCATAGGGTTTGTTCTCCAGACCCTTATATAGTCACTGTAGGTTCATATAATGCAGTTTGAATTTCTCAGTGTAGATTATAGAGTGACATATATTGCACAGGAACAAAAATCATGTTGTATAGTGTTATACTACATAGTAGTGTAGATTCATATACTGCAGTTCAAATTTATTAGCATAGAATATAGAGTATATTGATTCACAGATTATATAGTCAGTGTAGATTCATCTAATGCAGTTTAAATTGCACTTTTACCTTTGTCAACTCAATATAGACACAGGGTCTATTCCCATCCCAATTTGCACTTCCAAGAATTTGCAGCACTTTATCAGTCACCTCGTGTTTACAATATTTATATGGTGCACCTTACCCAGTCTACTTTTCCAATCTCTCCGTTTTAATCCATGTTTTTATTAGTTCTTGTTTTTTATTGGCTAATGTTTAATTTTTTTTAAAATTGTGCATGTTTTTGTCTATTGCTGTGTTTTATACTGCTACTGTTTTTATTTGGGCTTGGCCCCATGTAAGCCGCCCTGAGTCCCCTTTGGGGAGATAGAGGCGGGGTATAAAAATAAAGTTATTATTATTATTATTATTATTATTATTATTATTATTATTATTATTATTATTATTATTAAATTTGCCAGTGTAAATCAGTGGTTCTCAACCTGGGGTCCCCAGAAATTTTAACAGCTGGTAAACTGGCTGGGATTTCTTGGGAGTTGTAGGCCAAAAACATCTGAGGGCCCTGGGTTGAGAACCACTGGTGTAGATAGTAGTCAGAAATGATTCAAAAATTATATCACCATGGAAGATCCAACCAGTCCATACTCCAGGAAATAATGCCCGGCTGTTCACTGGAGGGAAGGATATTAGAGGCAAAGATGAAGTACTTTGGCCACATCATGAGAAGATGAGAAAACCTGGAGAAGAGAATAATGCTGGGGGGAAAGGAAGGAAAAAGGAAGAGGGGCCGACTAAGGGCAAGATGAATGGATGGTATCATTGAAGTGACTGGCTTGACCTTGAAGGAGCTGGGGTGGTGACAGCCGACAAGGAGCTCTGGCGTGGGCTGGTCCATGAGGTCACGAAGAGTCGGAAGCAACTGAAGGAATAAATAAGGCTCCTCAGCTCCTCCTCGCTTTCAGCCATCAAAGTGGTATCATCTGCATATCTAAGGTTGTTGATGTTTTTTCCAGCAATTTTAACTCCAGCCTTGGATTCATCAAGCCCCGCACATTGCATGATGTGTTCTGCATACAAGTTGAATAGGGAGGGTGAAAGTACAGTAGAGTCTCGCTTATCCAACGTAAACGGGCCGGCAGAATGTTGGATAAGCGAATATGTTGGATGATAAGGAGAGAATAAGGAAAAGCCTATTAATCATTAAATTAGGTTATGATTTTATAAATTAAGCATCAAAACATCATGTTACACAACAAATTTGACAGAAAAAGTAGTTCAATACACAGTAACGCTATGTAGTAATTACTGTGTTTACGAATTTAGCACCAAAATATCATGATGTATTGAAAACATTGACTACAGAAATGGCTTGGATAATCCAGAACGTTGGATAAGCGAGTGTTGGATAAGTGAGACTCTACTGTATACAGCGCTGCCGTACTCCTTTCCCAATCTTGAACCAGTCTGTTGTTCCGTGGTCTGTTCTTACTGTGGCTACTTGGTTGTTATACAGATTCCTCAGGAGACAGACAAGGTGACTTGGTATCGCCATACTACCAAGAACTTTCCACAATTTATTATGATCCACACAGCCAAAGGCTTTAGAATCTATACAAATAATAAAAGTGAAAATCTGTATGTGTTTATGTGGCTCACACAGACAGCCTCCGGCCTCCACAAACAGGCAGAGGAGACAGCAAGTCACTTCCTCCAAGGACATTGCAGATTACAGCGAGCACATCCTAGTGTTCCTTTCTCTCTTAATTTGCATGACCCCGCCCACTGCCTTTCCCATAACCCTTTCCTATCCTTTCTTATGGCACAAACCAAACGGGAATTGCTCAACAACTGAACATACCAGAGAGAGAGGTTTGGGGAGAGTTCACCATGATTTATAGGTGTTGTAGGGACTGGGATGTTTAGTTCACCTGCAATCTAAGAGCCCTCTGAACCGCACCAACGATGGACCTGGAACTAACTTGCCACACAGACCCAACATGGCCAACTTTGCATACTGGCAGGATTTGAGGGTGATTGCCCTGGGAATCTGGGAGTTGTAGTTCACCCTTACCCAGAGAACACTGAACACAGCAAATGACGGATCTGGACCAAACTTGGCACACAAACCCAACATGGCCAATTGTGAATACTGAGGGAGTTTAGGGAGGGTTATCCCATGATTTGGGGGAATCGTAGTTTGCCTACATTCTTATGTATTTTCTAATGGGAGCATTCATAAAAAAACAAAGACTGGGTATTTTTCTAAGACATAGTGTAACATATGGCCAAAGTGATACCTTGCATCCAAAAACAAACAAGACCCTTTTCAAATAAACCGGACACATTGCCAGGTACCCAAGCTAGTAGTCAATAAAACAGAAATACAGTAGAGTCTCACTTATCCAACATCCACTTATCCAACGTTCTGGATTATCCAACGCAGTTTGCCTCCCACCCCGATTCACAGCTGTTTCTCTAGACGGCAAGGACTGAACTTTTTATGGATTTAATTTCCGACAATGTTGCTACTGTAAGTTCATTTTATGCAATTCTATCTTTATTTGTAGTCAATTTGTTAGTAGGCAATGTTTTTGTAGTCAATGTTTTCAATACATTGCAATGTTTCGGTGCTACATTCATAAATACAGTAATTAATTACTACATAATGTTACCATGTTTTGGACTGCTTTTTCTGTCGATGTGTTGTAAAACATGATGTTTTGGTGCTTAATTTGTAAAATCATAACCTAATTTGATGTTTAATAGGCTTTTCCTTAATCCCTCCTTATTATCCAACATATTCGCTTATCCAACATTCTGCCAGCCTGTTTGTTGGATAAACGAGACTCTACTGTAGATGCTTTTCTGAAATTCCCTGCCTTCCTCCATTATCCAGCATCCGGATATTGGCAATTGGGTCTGTGGTTGCTCTGCCTTTTCGAAACCCAGCTTGTACATCTGGCAACTCTTGCTCCATGTACAGTAGAGTCTCACTTATCCAACGTTCTGGATTATCCAACGCATTTTTGTAGTCAATGTTTTCAATACATTGTGATATTTTGGTGCTAAATTTGTAAATACAGTAATTACTACATAGCATTACTGTGTATTGAACTACTTTTTCTGTCAAATTTGTTGTATAACATGATGTTTTGGTGCTTAATTTGTAAAATCATAACCTAATTTGATGTTTAATAGGCTTTTCCTTGGAGCCCCGGTGGCGAAGTGTGTTAAAGCACTGATTTGGAGACCGAAAGGTCCCAGGTTCAAACCCTGGGAGCGGCGTGAGTGGCCGTTGTTAGCTCCAGCTCCTGCCAACCTAGCAGTTAGAAAACATGCCAATGTGAGTAGATCAATAGGTACCGCTCCGGCGGGAAGGTAACGGTGCTCCATGCAGTCATGCCAGCCACATGACCTTGGAGGTGTCTATGGACAACGCCGGCTCTTCGGCTTAGAAATGGAGATGAGCTCCAACCCCCAGAGTCAGACATGACTGAACTTAATGTCAGTGGAAACTTTTACTTTTACCTTAGGCTTTTCCTTAATTTCTCCTAATTATCCAACATATTAGTTTATCCAACATTCTGTCAGCCCGTTTACATTGGATAAGCAAGACTCTACTTATTGTTGATTGATTGTTTTATTGTTATGTTTTTATATAGTTTGTGACCTGGGCTTGGCCCTATGTAAGCTGCCCTGAGTCCCTTCGGGAAGATGGGGCGGGGTATAAAAATATAATAATAATAATAATAATAATAATAATAATAATAATAATAATAATAATAACTTATGCCTCAAGTACCACCTCCCAGCAGCAAAGAACTGGTGGGATCACTAACCTGCAAAAGTATTGGAAAATGAGCATGCAAAGATACTGTGGGACTTCCGAATCCAGACTGACAAAGTTCTGGAACACAACACACCAGACATCACAGTTGTGGAAAAGAACAAGGTTTGGATCATTGATGTCGCCATCCCAGGTGACAGTCGCATTGACGAAAAACAACAAGAAAAACTCAGCCGCTATCAGGACCTCAAAATTGAACTTCAAAGACTCTGGCAGAAACCAGTGCAGGTGGTCCCGGTGGTGATGGGCACATTGGGTGCCGTGCCAAAAGATCTCAGCGGGCATTTGGAAACAATAGGCATTGACAAAATCACGATCTGCCAACTGCAAAAGGCCACCCTACTGGGATCTGCATGCATCATCCGAAAATACATCACACAGTCCTAGACACTTGGGAAGTGTTCGACTTGTGGTTTTGTGATATGAAATCCAGCATGTCTATCTTGTTTGCTGTGTCATAATAAAATAATAATAATAATAATTACTGTATTGCTGGAGTCTACCTTGCAGGCTTTCTCTCAACCCTCCTTATTATCCAACATTTTCACTTATCCAACTTTCTGCAGGCCCATTTATGTTGGATAAGGAAGACTCTAATGCAGTTTGCATGTATCAGTGTTTATTCTAGAGTAGACTACAGAATGGCAGTGCAGCTTCATAGGCTGTATTGTAGTTTCATATAACAAGGCTTAAGCAGAGGCTGGATGGCCATCTGTCGGGGTGCTTTGAATGTGATTTTCCTGCTTCTTGGCAGGGGGTTGGACTGGAGGGCTTGTGAGGTCTCTTCCGGCTCTATGATTCTAAGGCTGTGGAGGAACTGCACTGTTATGGTTGAGGCAGTGGAACTGTGGTGGAGGCTCCTTCTTTGGAGGCTTTTAAGCAGAGGCTGGATGGCCATCTGTCGGGGTGCTTTGAATGTGATTTTCCTGCTTCTTGGCAGGGCGTTGGACTGGATGGCTTGTGAGGTCTCTTCCGGCTCTATGATTCTAAAGCTGTGGAGGAACTGCACTGTTATGGTTGAGGCAGTGGAACTGTGGTGGAGGCTCCTTCTTTGGAGGCTTTTAAGCAGAGGCTGGATGGCCATCTGTCGGGGTGCTTTGAATGTGATTTTCCTGCTTCTTGGCAGGGGGTTGGACTGGATGGCTTGTGAGGTCTCTTCCGGCTCTATGATTCTAAGGCTGTGGAGGAACTGCACTGTTATGGTTGAGGCAGTGGAACTGTGGTGGAGACTCCTTCTTTGGAGGCTTTTAAGCAGAGGCTGGATGGCCATCTGTCGGGGTGCTTTGAATGTGATTTTCCTGCTTCTTGGCAGGGCGTTGGACTGGATGGCTTGTGAGGTCTCTTCCGGCTCTATGATTCTAAAGCTGTGGAGGAACTGCACTGTTATGGTTGAGGCAGTGGAACTGTGGTGGAGGCTCCTTCTTTGGAGGCTTTTAAGCAGAGGCTGGATGGCCATCTGCCGGGGTGCTTTGAATGTGATTTTCCTGCTTCTTGGCAGGGCGTTGGACTGGATGGCTTGTGAGGTCTCTTCCGGCTCTATGATTCTAAGGCTGTGGAGGAACTGCACTGTTATGGTTGAGGCAGTGGAACTGTGGTGGAGACTCCTTCTTTGGAGGCTTTTAAGCAGAGGCTGGATGGCCATCTGCCGGGGGTGCTTTGAATGCGATTTCCTGCTTTTTGGACTGGATGGCCCATGAGGTCTCGTCCAACTCTACTATTCTGTGATTCTATGATTCTAGGCTGGCATTATATGGCAGTGCGGAAGCAGGATGGGGTCCGGATTGGGGAAATGCGCCTCTTGGGAGATGAATGGGGCGTGACAGTTTAACCCATTCCTCTCTTTGGGTGCTGACTTCGACGGGAGGGATGGCGAAGGGGCGGGAAAAGCCGATCCTCCTCGACTCCTTGGATGGGCCCCTCCTTCCCAATTGAGTTTGGGAAGAGGGAGGGAAGGCGAGGAGGGAAGAGATGAGCTCCGTCGAGCGGCACCAGCAGCGGCAGCCACAGGACCAGCGCGCCCCTCGCTCGCCCGCTCTGCCGCCCTGGTCCCGAGACATGGCTGTCTATTGCAGCGAGGCGTTCAGCGTCTATCCCCAAAGCGCGGCGCCCGCCAATTACGAGTACCCGCAGCCGCCGGGCGCCGCCAGCTATTTATGGGGCGCGTACTCGCAGGGGAGCGGGGCCAGCAGCGCCGGGGGCGGCGGAGGGGCAGCGCCGGGGGCCTCCTTCCTTCCCTACGGCTGCCCCCCGCGCGGAGTGGGGGCGCCTCCGCTGCTCAACGCTTCGGGCTCCTCGTCGGGGGGCTCGTCGTCGTCCTCGTCGCCGCCGGAGCTGGGCTGGCTGAGCCTGGCCAGCCAGGAGGAGCTGCTGCGCCTGGTGCGCCCGCCCTACTCCTACTCGGCGCTGATCGCCATGGCCATCCAGAGCGCGCCGGAGCGCAAGCTGACCCTCAGCCACATCTACCAGTACGTGGCCGAGAACTTCCCCTTCTACAAGCGCAGCAAGGCCGGCTGGCAGAACTCCATCCGGCACAACCTCTCGCTCAACGACTGCTTTCGGAAGGTGCCCCGCGATGAGGACGACCCCGGTGGGTGATGCCGACCCCAGGGAGAGCAGGGGGAGGGAGGGAGGGTCCCTCTTTCCATAGTCAGTATCCGCTGGAGGTTGGTCCTAGCATCCCTTGTGTAGTAGTAGCAGTTGTTGTTTATTATTCATTCACGCGCTTCCGAATCTTGGTGATCTCATGGATCAGCTCCCGCTAGAGCTCCCTGTCGGTCGCCGCCGCCACCCCCAGCTCCTTCAAGGACAAGCCAGTCACTTCAAGGATAATAATCATAATTATTATTTTATTATGACACAGCAAACAAGATAGATATGCTGTATTTCGTATCACAAAATCACAAGTCGAACACTTCCCAAGTGTCTAGGACTGTGTGATGTATTTTTGGATGATGCGTGCAGATCCCAGTAGGGTGGCCTTTTGCAGTTGGCAGATCGTAATTTTGTCAATGTCTATTATTATTATTATTATTAGTAGTAGTAGTAGTAGTATTTTATTATGACACAGCAAACAAGATAGATATGCTGGATTTCGTATCACAAAATCACAAGTTGAACACTTCTCAAGTGTCTAGGACTGTGTGATGTATTTTCGAATGATGTGCGCAGATGCCAGTAGGGTGGCCTTTTGCAGTTGGCAGATTGTAATTTTGTCAATGTCTATTGTTTCCAAATGCCGACTGAGATCTTTTGGCACAGCACCCAACGTGCCCATCACCACCGGGACCACCTGCACTGGTTTCTGCCAGAGTCTTTGAAGTTCAATGTTGAGGTCCTGATAGCGGCTGAGTTTTTCCTGTTGTTTTTCATCAATGCGACTGTCACCTGGGATGGCGACATCAATGATCCAAACCTTTTTCTTTTCCACAACTGTGATGTCTGGTGTGTTGTGTTCCAGAACTTTGGCAGCCAGTGCAGGTGGTCCCGGTGGTGATGGGCACACTGGGTGCCGTGCCAAAAGATCTCAGCAGGCATTTGGAAACAATAGACATTGACAAAATTACGATCTGCCAACTGCAAAAGGCCACCCTACTGGAGTCTGCATGCATCATCTGAAAATACATCACACAGTCCTAGACACTTGGGAAGTGTTTGACTTGGGATTTTGTGAAACGAAATCCAGAATATCTATCTTGTTTGCTGTGTCATAATAAAATAATAATAATAATAATATACTACTACTACTACTACAAATAATAATAATATACAGTAGAGTCTCGCTTATCCAAAGTAAACGGGCCGGCAGAACATTGGATAAGCAAATATGTTGGATAATAAGGACAGATTAAGGAAAAGCCTATTAAACATCAAATTAGGTTATGATTTTACAAATTAAGCACCAAAACATTATGTTATACAACAAATTTGACAGAAAAAGTAGTTCAATACGCAGTAATGTTATGTAGTAATTACTCTATTTACAAATTTAGCACCAAAATATCATGATGTATTGAAAACATTGACTACAAAAATGTGTTGGATAATCCAGAAAGTTGGATAAGCAAGTGTTGGATAAGTGAGACTCTACTGTAATAATAATAATAATAATAATAATAATAATATACTAATAATAATGATAATAATGAAATATAATAATAATAATAATAATAATAATAATAATAATAATAATAATAATAGCTTTATTTATAACCCATTTCCATCTCCCCAAGGGGACTCGGAGCGGTTCACATGGGGACCAAGTCCGATCAACAGATAAAACAATATGACCACAGCATATATAATTAAAACCATAACCAAAAAAAATATTTGGGGGGTGGGGGTTCAAACTTTTATTTTAGTGAATCATGAAGAGTAGTTCCACAACTCAAAATAATTTAGAAATCAGGCTCCATCGATAAACTTCAGTGGACACTCAAGACAGATAAACTTCAGTGGATAGTCAAGACAGTTAAACTTCTGTGGATACTCATGGGGATTTGGTTAACCAGATCAAATTCATAAGTAAACCAGTTTTTTTTAAAACTGAAATATTTCGGGGGGGGGAGGGGTTGAACCCTTAACTCCCCCCTGACTACAGCCCTAATTAAAACAATAACAATAAAATATTAATAAAATACATCAGTGAGCATCAGGACTAAACGGTGGGGCTATTAAGAAATTACAAGGGAAGGCAGGCATGTGAAAAAACGCAAGGCAATGGACTTAAAAACGCAAGGTGATAAGATTCAGGGATAGAGTAAATTGCTGAGGGTTAGGGCAGTAAATAGTTAAGACTGGATGGTGATAAAAACCGACCTACTATTGGAAAACACATTGAAACATCCAAGTCTTCAATTTTTGCAGAATGTGGTCAGGGTAGGTGCTAATCTGATCTCCCTAGGGAGAGAGTTCCAGAGCCGGGGGCCACCACCGAGAAGGACCTGAGCCATTTAGGGCTTTATAGGTCATGAACTGCACTTTGAATTGGGACTGGTAAGTTATCGGCAGCCAGTGGAGCTGCTTCAGTAGAGGTGTCGTATGCTCCATGTAGCTAGCTCCTGTTAACAACCTGTTAATATCCATCCATCTTGCCCTTGGTTGGTGTCTTTTCCTTTTTCCTTCCGTTTTCCCCAGCATCATTCTCTTCTCCAAGCTTTCTTGTCTTCTCATGATGTGGCCAAAGTACTTCAGCTTTGCCTCTAATATCCTTCCCTCCAGTGAGCAGCCGGGCATTATTTCCTGGAGGATGGACTGGTTGGATCTTCTTGTGGTCCAAGGCACTCTCAGAATTTTCCTCCAACACCACAGTTGAAAAGCATCTTATCTTCCTTCTCTCAGCCTTCCTTATGGTCCAGCTCTTGCATCCATAGGTTACTACAGGGAATATCATTGCTTTCACTATGCGGACCTTCATTGCCAGTGTGATGTTTCTACTTTCACTATTTTATCAAGATTGGTCATTGATCTCCTCCCAAGAAGTAAATGTCTTTTGATTTCCTGGCTGCAAGAATCTTTGCGCCTTGAAATATAAAGTCTGTCACTGCCTCCACGTTTTCTCTCTCTATTTGCCAGTTATCAATCAGTCTGGTTGCCATAATCTTGGTTGAGACAGTGCTTGTAGTTCTGGAGGGACCTTAATTTTTGCTTCTCATATACTTGGCAGGGGCATTTGGTTAATTAGTTAAAATTTGTTAGTAAACTATGTTTTTTTACCTGAAAAATTTCGAGGGTGGTTTGAACCCCTAAACCGCCTCCTTGGCTACGGACTTGATACAGTGAGTCCTTAGTATCCTCTGGAGCTTGGTTCCAGCATCCCTAGTGTAGCCGTTGTAGTTTATTCAATGCTTAGCCTATAGGACAAACAAACAAATGCATACAAAACAAATTATAAAATACAACACGAAATACACAATTACTATGTAAATCATTAAAAATGCTACATACATCAATGGTGAGATAACTCCTTAAAATAATAACAACAACAACAACAACAACAACAATAATACAGTAGAGTCTCACTTATCCAAGACTCACTTATCCAAGGTTCTGGATTATCTAATGCATTTTTGTAGTCAATGTTTTCAGTATATTGTGATATTTTGGTGCTAAATTCGTAAATACAGTAATTACAACATAACATTACTGCATATTGAACTATCTTTTCTGTCAAATTTGTTGTATAACATGATGTTTTGGTTCTTAATTTGTAAAATCATAACCTAATTTGATGTTTAATAGGCTTTTCCTTAATCCCTCCTTATTAACCAAGATATTCGCTTATCCAAGGTTCTGCCGGCCTGTTCAGCTTGGATAAGTGAGACTCTACTGTAATAATAAACTTTCTACCTCGCCCCATCTCCCCGAAGGGAGTCGGGCAACTTACAACAAGGATACATACAACAGAAATACAAAGAAAATAAAAAATAAGCAAAATAATAACACATCAGATCCATATAAGATGAGACAAGAGAAGCCAAAGCACGAGTAAAAAAAGTTAAACAATAAGCATTATAAAATATTAGTTAAAACCACAGTCATTCTTATAAATTAAATAAAAGCCCTACTACATAAAATGCTATATGAACTCTTACACAATGTGTTGTTGAAGGCTTTCAACCTCGGAGGATGCCTGCCATAGATGCAAGCAAAACGTCAGGAGAGAATGCAACTGGAACATGGCCATATAGCCTGAAAAACTCACAGCAACCCAAGCTCTTGCATAGGTCAAAACCAAATACATTCCAGTATTTTTAAAACACCACACTATGATTAAGTAAAAGCACCCCCAGAATAGTCAACTGCAATATCAGAAATTAATCTTGCCTGGATTTTCAATGCATCACTACTGGAGACCAGCATGCCTGTTGGATCGACACTGACCATATCAATAGGGTCAATATGTAGACCCATATAATACAGCTGAGCTGAATTCTGTGGGTCTCTACCAACCATATACCATATGATGCAGTTTGAATTTCTCAGCACCACAGTCAGTATAGATCAGGCCTGGGCAAACTTCTGTCCTCCAGGTGTTTTGGACTTCAGCTCCCACAATTCCTGTAGGCTGTTATTATATGGCAATGTCATATATGGCCCTCATATACAGGAAGTCCCCGAGTAATAAACATCCCAGGCCCCTTTCTACATTGCCATATAATCAAGATCATCAAAGCAGGTAATTCACGTTATCTGCTTTGAACTGGATTATATGAGTCTGCACTACCATATAATCCCATTCAAATCTGATAATCTGGATTTTCCATGGCAGTAGAAGGACCCCATTTACCAAAGGTCTCTTGAACTGCATTCTGTGGGTCTACTCTTACCCTATAATGTAGTTGAATTGCATACAATGCTCTACACTGACTGTACGATTCAGTTAAACTGCATTATGTTCATCTACATTGACCTGCATTGAGCTGCATTGTATATACACCAGAACTTTCAACCATTTCATGTTGGCAACACACTTTTTGGACACACGTCATTTCTCGACACAGTCATTCTGTTTTGCTAGCACAAACCCTTTTAAGAGATATGGACGCCTACATAAATTGTAATAAGGAAATGTATAGGGACACACTATATCTCATGAAAGCCTTTCAGTTTTATTTTTTTAAAATATATGATTTATATTATTTATTGCTTATTTCACATAGACTCAGGGGTTTCTCGAAACGTCCACATGACATACCTCTGTGCTGCAGCCAAAATACTAAAGTGTTGCAACACACAGTATGGAAAGTTTAGGTGTAGACCCACATTGAACTGCATTCTGTGGGTCTACAATGACCATATAATGCAGTTGGAACTGTATTGAACTTCATTCTTTAGGTCTACACTGGAGTTTTCCAGAAATTTCATGTTGGTGGCACACTTACTAGACATTAGTAAATGTCTTTTTATAAATTGCTATAATGTTGTTAATGGTGCTCTATGCAGTCATGCCAGCCACATGACCTTGGAGGTGTCTACGGACAACGCTGGCTCTTCAGCTTAGAAATGGAGATGAGCACCTACCCCCAGAGTCAGACATGACTGGACTTAACGTCAGGGGAAACCTTTACCTTTACCTATAATGTTGTTGTTTTATTCTGTCGACGTTGTTGAACTGCATTTTTATGTAACTACCTTTTAATAAACTGTGTTGTTTGGACTTGGCCCCATGTAAGCCACCCCGAGTCACTTTGGGGAGATGGAAGTGAAGTACAAAATAAAATTATTATTATTATTATTATTATTATTATTATTATTATTATTATTATTATTATTAATCATTTTGTGACACAGTAATTAGATTTTTCTAGCCAACCAGAGGTTTAACCAACCCCTTATAATAAATATGGACATATATATAAATTGTAATAAAATGTGTGGGGACACAAATTACTCTTATAAGGGATTGGTTGAACACCCGTTTTTCCAGTAAAGCTGAATTACTGTGTCACAAAGTAATGCATGTCTAAAAGGTGTGTCATCAACATGAAATGATTGAAAGCTCTGGTATTACAGCTTCATTAGAGACTGCTTCAAAGATAAACAATTAATCTGTCAAAACAGGCTCTGTGTATATTTTAATTATTCCCTGAAGCTTTCAAACACTGTGGATACTCGCAAGGTAGTGTTGCTCCTGTTGGGTGCCTTCAAGCCCATTTGTACTGAGGGCAACCCTGTCCAATAGTAGTAGTAGTAATAATAATAATAATAATAATAATAATAATAATAATAATAATAATAATAATTGCAACTACTTTATTTTTGTATCCCTCCTCCATCTCCCCGCACTCGGGACGGCTCACATGGGGACAAGCCCAACAATATAGGTTTCTATGTGGTTTCTGCTCAATTTGCAGGTTTTTACTCCCAGAATCTTCATTTACTAGGAGATTTTAAAAAAGAAAAGTTTTGGAAAGGCTTACAGTCTCATCTGCAAGCCTTTCCAAATGCAAGCCTCCAGGTGTTATTGGACTGCAAAACTTACCCGATAGTGAGTTGAACTGTAGTGAACTGATTCTGTGCAGTCCAACCAATGACCTGGATGGATGAATTTAGAAGGCAAGCTAAAGGGACCCTTTGCTGGGGTGGGGATTCTTGGATGATATTGTGAGGAAGCCACTTATACTGGATTTCAAACAGGCACATCATGGCTAAACGGGTTGATTCTAAAGTAAAGTCTCATTCATTTCATGCTGAAATCCTATCAGTGCTTTTCAGGAATCCCCTTTAGACCAGCAACACAGGAAAGGTACACCCAGGAAGTGTACATAATCCACTGTTTCTTTCCCCAGGAGTAGTTTCCACTCAGGGCTTATTCATAGGGAAGTGTCTTAAACGCATTTTTATTTTTGTTATCTTCCTCCCAGTCAGATCCAATTTATGGCAATTATATCTCTGGGTTTTCTAGGCAAAATTTGTTCAGAGGAAATTTGCTATTTCCCTCCTCTAAGCCTGAGAGAGACTGACTTTTGCAAGATCACCCAGTGGGTTTTTGTGACTCAGCAGAGATTTGAACCCTGATACTCAAACCAGGGTGGTGCAGTGGGTTAAACCGCTGAGCTGCAGACTTCGAATCCGGGGAGCGGGGTGAACTCCCGCAGTTAGCCCCAGCTTCTGCCAACCTAGCAGTTCGAAAACATAAAAATGTGAGTAGATCAATAGGTACCACTCTGGCGTGAAGGTAATGGCGCTCCATGCAGTCTTGTTGGCCACATGACATTTATTTATTTATTTATTTATTTGCGACATTTATATACCGCCCTTCTCACCCCGAAGGGGACTCAGGGCGGTTTACAAGTATATATACATACAATATATTATATTATACAACTATATCGCAATATTATTAGTAATATTGCATGTAATATAAATATACAATTATAATAGTGAATTATAATTATTATTACATTGTATTACATCATAATAGTATTATTAATATTACATGTATATACAATGTATTATAATATTAGTATAGTATAATATTATTATATATCATTATATCATTAAATTGATACAGGAGACATGGTGGAAAGATGTCTTCCCGGCCCCGCCTTCTTCATTCTGCTCCAGATATAAAACTAGAATAGCATGTTATTGGAGTGAATAGACATTGGAGGTGTCTACAGACAACACCGGCTCTTCGGCTTAGAAATGGAGATGAGCACCAACCCCCAGAGTGGGACACGACTAGACATAATGTCAGGGGAAAACCTTTACCTTTACTTTACTCAAACCATGCTGGTTTTCCTTAAATGAATGTCATTGGGAGTAAATTCCATTGAACTCATTGGAATTAACTCAGAACTGCGCCCTTCCTTTTAATATCACGATTTAAAAATACAGACCTCTCCCTTTCCTTGTTGCCACAGCATATTTGCAAGCGGACTTTCCCTCTTTTTATTGGAATTGAGATTTCTAATCCATAATAGTGGCAGGTAGAGGTAATTCTAGGTTAATTATCTGTGTGTGGCATGTATTCATCTCTCTGATCCTAGATGCCTTGGAGCTATGCACTAGTCTACTGAAACAGGTAATTTCTGTTTTGGAAGGGAACTTCCTTTCAGATCAGATCAGATGTACGCACACTCTATTGCAGGCTGTTTGAACTGCGGTAATTACCCATTGTTACACATGTTGCTGATGAATGTGAACATATGTGTCTGTGTTGCATTGTACCGAATATATTTTAGAGGATATGCCGCTTCTATTAACAGTCACTGAAACTCATTGGGGGGCTGAGAAGGAAAGTGGCATCTTTAAGATACGTATGTGCATTATCCAGACATGGAATGTTTTTTTTCAAACCACGCCTGTATCCAGATGCCAAAGCAAGCCATAAAATCTTATATAATTTAACATTTGGATTTGTCCCACGTTTCCATTTTAAATTAAAATTAATCCTCCAAAGTAGTATCAATATGTATTTTTGCAACCTTTGGACCGATGGGGAACTAGCTGCATGCTCTGCTCAATCCCTCTGTCCAATACTAGGGATAAAACTACTGACCTGCTTTACAGGCTTTCATGAAGATCACTGAGATAAAGTATGGAAACCGCCTTAAAAATTATGTTTATTTCTCTCTCTGGAAAATATGGATTTTTGTCAAAGAGCATTGGGAACAACATGGATAATCTGTGCATCATAGAGGCAAAGAAGGCGTTGTCAGTGATTTCAAAATATATTTACTTGTCCATACAGTCACTGAAAATACCTGTCAGCCCACAAAGTACGGAGTGAAATAATGCCCAATTTGGGCTGTACAAACCCTAAAAGTTAAAGATTAAGCTGTTTGTTTATCTGTTTATGTGCTCGTCAGCACCCTTTGCCTGAGACGGCACCCACAGATGACAAATAGATACGGACCACCCTGCTTTCAAAGTATCTCACCTTTTCTGGTTATTGCATCTTAGGGATTAATATCTTGTTTCTAGATCAGTGTCTTTCCCAATGAGCCAAGGTAGATGTGAGATGATTCACGCACTGAGTAATTGGATGCATGTGTTGCTGTTTGGAGTAAATAGCAGTTGAGGGGGATTGGGGAGAAATAATTTGATTTCCCTCTACGCACTGCTATTTACTTCTTTAAAATATTAATACTAATCTCACCCTATTTAGCTCTGAATCCAGAGAACTCTAGAATTCATTATCAGTGGTAGTAATAAAATTTCCTGAAATGTGCTGCCTTCCATGAACTACGAGTATCTTCCCTTGCAACTGGAAGGTAAAGCCATGTAGTGCACATTACATTTTACAGTCCCAGGACCAAACTGTATGAGTTGTATGCAGCAATCAATTCATCTTCTTATGTGCTTTTTAAAAACAAAATGCGGAAGTGATTTTAAAAAAAATCTAAGCATGTGTTTCGGGAGAATTTTCTTCTGACTTGCCCACTACTTGTTTGTTGGCCTGACTTACTTCTTGTATTGGACCAGTGCAAGAAAAATATACTTAGACCTATAGATAAAAAATAAATAAAGGGAGATGAAAGAGTTTAATCTCTGCCACTGACATATAGTAGACCTATGGTATCTGCTGGGGTTTAGTTCCAGAATTCCCTGTGGATATTACAATCCGTGGATGCTCAAGTCCCATTATAAACAATGGCAGAGTGAAATAGCTTTCTATAAATTAGTAAAATCAAAGTTTACTTTTTGATTTTTTAAAAATTATTTTCAAGCTATGGATGATTGAATCTTTGCATACAAAATCTGTATATGTGGAGGGCTGATTGTGCTTTGTTTGGACTAAGCAGTCAGATTTACCGCAGTCAGATTTACCGCATTTTGATTGTAGGTGAACTATAAATCCCAGCAACTACTACTCCCAAATTACAAAGACAGACGTGAATACCAGATATGACTGTCTCACCACATCTAGTTTGATCTTTGATTTACAACCACATCCACAAATGTTCGTTTCATCTTTTGGTTTATTTTCCCTTGAATTTTTTTTAAAATTGCGTTCAGATATATTTCATGCACAATGTTGGGCCTCAGCAGAGAAGCCAGTGGGGCTGCGAGGAAGAGTGAGGCCTCGCCAGTGATTTTGAGTGTGATCACAATGGTGAAAGTTATAAATGAGGAAGATCGCACAATTGCGGAAAGGCTGCCACAATTTGTTTTTGCCTCCATGAAAGGCCAAAATCCTGCCCCTCCTCTCTGCTCATGCTGAGTTGCTTGAGTCCAAACTACGTTTATGTTATGCAGCAATTTGCTGTATTTTGCAGCAATCTGCAGCAATTGAAATAAGCTGACAAAGGGGGAAATCAAGCAAGGACAGAGAAACTAGGATATTTTGAAACCCATTGAAAAAGTGGAACAACAGAGGATTGATCAGGACTGTCCCTATCAAAAGCAGTTGGGGTCCCATTTGTTTATTTGTAGCTTGACTAGACCCGGGAGATCTAGGATAGTATAGAGCAGTGGTTCTCAACCTTCCTAATACCATGACCTCTTAATACAGTTCCTTATGTTGTGATCACCAACCATAAATTATTTTCGTTGCTACTTCATAACTGTACTTTTGCTACTGTTATGATTCGTAATGTTAATGTCTGATATGCAGGATGTATTTTGATTCACTGGACCAAATTTGGCACAAATACCCAATACGCCTAAATTTGAATACTGATGGTGTTGGGAGGGGATTGACTTTGTAATTTGGGAGTAGTAGTTGCTGGGATTTATAGTTCACCTACAATCAAAAAGCATTCTGAACTCCACCAATGACTGAATTGAACCAAACTTGGCACATAGAACTCCCATGTTCCAACAGGAATACTGGAAGGATTTGGTGGGGATTGACATTGAGTTTGGGAGTTGTAGTTCACCTACATCCAGTGAGCACTGTGGACTCAAACAATGATAGATCTGGACTAAACTTGGCACAAATACTCAATATGCCCAAATGTGAACACTGGTGGAGTTTGGGGAAATAGACCTTGACATTTGGGAGTTGTAGTTGTTGGGATGTATAGTTCACCTACAATAAAAGAGCCCTTTGAACCCCACCAATGATAGAATTGGGCCAAATTTCCCACAGAGAGCCACCATGAACAACAGAAATTACTGGTCTTTGGCGACCCCTCTGTACCCCCCTTGCAACTCCCCCAGGGGTCCCGACCCCCAGGTTGAGAAATGCTGGTGTAGAGGTTTGAGTATTATACTAGGACTCTGAAGATCAGGGTCTAAATGCTCTAGCTTGGCTTTGGAAATGTATTTTAGGTAAGACACACTCTTTCTGCCTCAAAGGAAGGCCATGACACCGCCTCCACCCCGTTCTATGCATCAATATTATTAAGGAAAACCCATGTTAGACTTACATTAGAGTTGCCATAAGTTGGAAATGACTTGAAGGCACGCAACAAGACTAGTCCCATTGACTCAAATATTGAATGGAGATTCAATGTTTAGCTTTTTGTGTGTGCTTCTGGTGTGAGAGAATTGGCTGTCTGCAAGGATGTTGCCCAGGGAACACCCAGATGTTTTACTATCCTCTGGGAGACTTCTCTCAGGTCCCTGCATGAGGAGCTAGAGCTAACAAATGGGAGCTCACCCTGCTCTCCCCAGATTCAAACCACCGACCTTTCAGTCAGCTGTCCTGCCAGCATAAGGTTTTAACCCATTGTGCCGATATTTAGCCAAATCCAGTTGCGTCACTGGCTCTACTCTAGTTAGGACTGACCAGATTTGGAGTATGATTTTGATCACTGGAAATGCAGCAGGTGGGAGGAGGATAAGGCATCTACATTTGCTGTTTTTTCAACACACTTCCCACCACACCACACCCAATTGCTCTCCTTTGCATGCAAGAAGCACACATGGTAGTGAAGATTCTGTCTTTGCTACCAAGAATGTTTGGCAGCTTGCTCAATATGAAGCTGTCAAGGTTTACAAGCCTGTATGATCAAGGATGTTAATCTCCAGAACCATTCAAATATTTGTGTATCCCAGCAAGTGAAATAATTGTTCAGTTCTTTGCTGTAGACATGACTGCCTTTTAGAGTGCCAAAAAGAACATGCAAATTGGGGAGTTTAATAAACTGTTGGGCTGCCCTTTCAGAGGGTAATATAAGAACTTCAAGAAGCTCATGTTAGAACAAAAATGAAAAAGTATGGCCTTCCAGATGTTTTTGAACTGCGGCTCGCAAGAGCAGAAGCCAATCATGCCATTTGACATTTGTAGGCCACACAGTTCTCACCCTATGTTCCAGACTGTATTAGAGAACCAGCATGGTGTATTAGCTTTGAGAATTGGACTATGATCTTGGGAGACCAGAGATCCAAACCTATTGGGCAAGTCATACCTTCTCAATCTTGGAGGAAGAAGGTAACAGCAATAAAGCTTCTCACAAAATCTGGCCAAGAAAATCCCTGAGATAGGGTCACCATAAACTGCATATTGTGGTTGGAATGATTAGTCTCAGACCTTGCTCTGGCCACCAGCTAGGACCCTGCCTTGCACTTTACTCACTCCCCCCTCCCCCCCATGGCACCACATATTACCCTAGTTTCCATAACTGCTCAGAAGGCCTTGGAATTGAGCAGCCCAGGCCCTATCCTGGCCACCAGTTTTTGCCCTCCACCCACTTCCCAGCCCTATATTATCTCAAATAGTTGCCTTGGCCCACCCTGAAATTCTCACCATTGGTAGTTGAATTTCACCCAATGGAGTAGTACTGGAACTGAATGTTCCAGTACTTTAGTTGATTGTTTTTCATAGTAATATGTTGATGTTTTAGTATGGCTATGTTGTATGTTCTGTGTTGGTAACTGAATGTTTTGCCTACGTTGGAAACTGCCCTTTGTCACTTCATTATTGTTGTTGTTGTTGTTGTTGTTGTTGTTGTTGTTGTTGTTGTTGTTATTGGAATCTAGATAGCTTCAACAGTAGACCTTGGTACAATGTTCATCTGAGAAACCCATTCTGGAACACTAAGAGGCTTCCAAGATGAACACCCATTGCATTCAAACGGATGCAGCTAAAAGCAAACGTTATTGGACTATGTGAACATATATAACTTTTGGGATCCTGTGCAATAATGAGGATTATGAATATCTTACATTTACTATCCCTGTTACAACAGAAAAAGGCATTATTGGGAGTTGTTTATGAACACAAAGCAGTGGAAGCAAAAAGCTCAAGACTAAAAATTCTTGAGATGAAGAATTTTGAATCCCCCCTTTCCTGGTTTCCTATGCCAACATTATTGTTTAGTTGTGGTACTGGGATGTGTTTATAGTGTGAAGCTCCTCTTTCTAAGAATAAAGGTCATCATAGTGTTTGAAGTCACATAAAACATGCCCAGCTCCAGTTGTGTGAATGGTGACTCCAAACCAAATTTGCATTTCTCTAGCAGCGTATCAGTTATTGGCCTTCTTTTCATCCACACATGAGTTCATATTTTCTGTTGCATCCTAATTCAGGATCATGAGGGAAGTTAATTTGGGAGAATTAGAAGATATTATGGCATTCCATTCAAATTAAGAAAGATAAACAGTTTAATAGGTTTTAAACCCATTTAAATTATTTTGTGACTTTATATTCTATATGGTTTCAGACTGTTAAAGTAGATTTTATTCTAAACTGTCCCTGAAATCTCATAGTAAAAATAGTTCAGTAATAAATACATATTTTACATTTGGGCTTCCTGAAGATAGTTTCAATTTCTGCATTTGGCTTTTGATAAATAATTGCTTGGCTTGAAATACATTTATTTGGTTAAAAAACAACAACATATTTCTCAGAAGTTAACGGCCACATGAATTCTGTGCTCCAAATGTCATATTTGTGGTAAGATAAATATATGGTAGCTTGAACATCATCGATCGCTTGCATCATGCTTAGGGACACATGATATATGAATACGCGGCCCCAGCACAGGTCTATGCATTGGTGCAGAGCTTCACATATATCTTGGTTTTCCTTCTGTTTATCTCTCACACCCCCAATAACCAGACATAGAGTTTGCAAACATTGTTATGCTTATCAGAAAAATCATACACGTTTCCCATATTTGGATGCCTTGTTTTTTCCACTTCTTCCATCTAGGACCATAGTAAAAGGATTTTACACTAAACCCTGTTGGCGTGTGAATGCAATGTAAATGTCTCGTATCTTTTTAATGTCATGGAATCAGAGCAACTAAATGCCACACGCCAATTTTAATTGATTTTGAGAAATAGGTGGGCATTTCAGCAATCTTCCCCATATAGCAGGAACTTATTCTGAGAGTCGTTTTTTCATATTTGAATTGTGGATTTCCTGTTTATATAACAGACGGAATCTCCATTGCTTAGTCTATTTTTAAGGCTACATGGATTTAATTTTTGAGAGTGTTTGGCTGATGCTTAGTTATAATATGGAATGAAAAATACAGTAATAGCAATCAGTCTGTTGTCAACAGAGATTGATAAGCACTTTTCTTTTATTACCCACATATCCTCAAAGAATCTGTATTAAGAGTTGTGATATACATGTTTTAAAACTTCGTTCAGAGATAGAGCAGCTCCATTGGTTACTTTGATTCCTTTGATTGATTGACAGCACAAACAGGATATTTTGTTATGTTTTATCTCAGTATGATTATCTATCTAGTATCTACCCTTCCCATCCTAATTCATAGTTTTCTGTTTAGGAATGGTTTTAAGATCTAGACAAAGAAACAGTGCTCATTTCTATTTTTTTACCTACAGCACAACCATCTTGAAACATAGGGGATTTTTGCACAATCATTGTAATGCATAACAACACATGGTGTAACCATGTAGGCTAGAATCTGTTTGGTAGTAGATTCCGAATCAGTTGTTGAGCGCTGAATCAACATACAAGTGATATACTTGGTCCTCTCTATTGCGAGTAAAAGCAGAATTTAGGCAGCATTCTTCAGTTCTGTCATATAATTATTGTACATCAATGTAAACTTTTCATTTGTAGAGTTCCATATGAGTGGGTTTATGATTAGTCAGGGTAATCCCAATAAAGTAGAGTCTCAGTTATCCAACACTCACTTATCCAACATTCTGGATTATCCAACACATTTTTGTAGTCAATATTTTCAATATATTGTGATATTTTGGTGCTAAATTCGTAAATACAGTAATTACTACATAGCATTACTGTGTATTGAACTACTTTTTCTGTCAAATTTGTTGTTAAACATGATATTTTGGTGCTTAATTTGTAAAATCATAACCTAATTTGATGTGTAATAGGCTTTTCCTTAATCCTTATTATCATATTCAATTATCCAATGTTCTGCCGGCCCGTTTATGTTAGATAAGTGAGACTCTACTGTAATTTATTATTATGATGATGCTAATAATAATAATGTGTTGCTTGCTTCTCCCTACGGGTACAACACAGTCAAAACACATCAACATAAAATACATTCAACAAAATACACATCACTATAAACACATATGAGAGTATAAAGATTGAAAAGCCACAACCATTATTTTAATATTCTGTTTCTTTCTCCTATCAATTTCATTTAAGAAAGAGTAGATTTAACTCCGATTAACGTTTAGATTGCCGATATCAAAAACTCCTATTTCCAATTGCACATTTTATTTTTCTCCTGCACAAAATATATCAATAATAATAATAATAATAATTTTATTCTTATACCCCGCCCCATCTCCCCGAAGGGACTCGGGGCGGCTTACATGGGGCCAAGCCCGAACAGAACAATATAAAAACAAAACAATAAAACCAATCTATCAGACAATAAAAGCAAGTCATCAAAAACCACATACAAAATAAAGTGTTAAAATCATGGATTGGGTTCAAAAAATCTAGGCCAAAGTGCTAAAAGTGCAAATATATCCATGTGAATATTACAAATGGCTGAGTTTGTTAGGGGTCAGTGAGATTTCCTGCACTTTGCAGGAAAGGATTTCTTTTTGTTTGTCTTTTTCAACATTGGTTCTCTGTCATCCTTCAGGGAAGGGAAACTACTGGACCTTGGACCCAAACTGTGAGAAAATGTTTGACAACGGGAATTTCCGCCGCAAGCGCAAGAGGCGCTCAGACCCTAATGCCTCTGCTGTGACCTCCACCGTTTCCACCTTGGGGACCCTGAAGACTGAGGAAGGGCACTTGATTTCTTTAGCTGCAGGAAAGCCCAGCGGTGAAAGCCCCTCCTCAGAGCTCGAACCAATGGCTTCCATGCGGGGCCATTCGAAGAGTGCCTCTCCACCTGTGATCGTCTCGCCTACTCCCAGTTGCCTTAGCAGCTTTTTCAGTGGCATGAACTCGCTCAGCAATGGAGGCCGCCTTCCCGGGAGCTTCAGCAGTGATTTACACCACCGAAACCTCCCAGCTGGGCCACTGAGTGGGAGCAGTTTTGCCCAGGAAGTCCCCCCTACGGAGCAGCTCCAGCGGGTTTCCGGGCCAGCCGGGGCCTACTACAGCCCGTTCCATCCCAGCAGTGGTGGCCAATCGGGCCAGTACAACCACTTATACAACTTCACAGTCAACAGCCTCATCTATGCACGGGAAGGCACTGAAGTGTAACTCTGTTGTGTAGGCAAACCTTGGTCCTACTAGACCAAGGAGAAGAAGGCCAGGTTTATTATTCTGCATCTGAGAAGACAATGTCCCACTTCCAACTTTTTTCCACCCGTAAAATTGACTTCACGCAGGACAACTTTCAGGGCCATGAACAAAAAGGTTTTGACACTTGATCTTTAAGGGGGAATGTACGGCACACTCTGGACTTCAAAATATTTCTTTTGCATATTACCAGCATGTCACAAGTTTTGCAACTGAGGACCACCTAGACTGATTTGAAATGTTTTCAATGTTGGTATTAAAATCTATTTTTTTAAGCTGGAAAGAGAACCAAATATCGAGAAGTATATTGTTTGTGGGCTGTTGG
Source organism: Anolis carolinensis (assembly GCF_035594765.1). NCBI lineage: Eukaryota > Metazoa > Chordata > Lepidosauria > Squamata > Anolidae > Anolis > Anolis carolinensis. The sequence continues at coordinate 42,835,133 of NC_085846.1, forward strand.
GGTTTTTGATGTGCATTTTGGGTGCCTCTGTTTACAAGTGCTATAGTACAAAAACAGATGAAGAGATTAAATGAAGTGCCTTGAACAATGTAAAAATGTAGTTGCCTTTGCTTAGAAGGTTCTGTTTGAAACTTCTGTTAGCCAGCCTTTCACTGCCACAGATTTCTTCTTCAGTCCACAGACAGGCACCAAGCAAGGATTTCTTGGGCCCCTGAGTTTTTTGCTGATACGATTTTTATAAATTTGATTTGATCAGGGCTGGCCCTATCATTAGAAAGATTGGTGCAACATCTTCAGTTAGTACATACTGGGATACACAATTCCCATTAGTTGGAGGGCAGTACCACTCCTCACCTTCTAAGTCAGTGGTTCTCAACCTTCCTAATGCTGCGACCCCTTAATACAGTTCCTTATGTTGTGGTGACCCCCAACCATAAAGTTATTTTCATTGCTACTTCATAACAGTCATTTTGCTACTGTTATGAATCGTAATGTCAATATCTCATATGCAGGATGATTTTTCATTCACTTGACCAAATTTGGCACAAATATCCGATACACCCAAATTTGAATGGTGGTGTTGAGGGGGATTGATTTTGTCATTTGGGAGTTGTAGTTGCTGAGATTTATAGCTAACCTACAATCAAAAAGCATTCTGATCTCCACCAACGATGGAATTGAACCAATCTTGGCACACAGAACTCACATGACTAACAGAAAATACTGGAAGGGTTTGGTGGGCATTGACCTTGAGTTTTGGAGTTGTAGTTCACCTACATCCAGAGAGCAATGATGGATCTGGATGAAAATTGGCACGAATGCTCAATATGCCCAAATGTGAACACTGGTGGAATTTGGGGATAATAGGCCGTGACATTTGGGAGTTGTGGTTCCTGGGATTTATAGTTTTCTGATGGTCTTTGGTGACCCCTCCCATACCCCCTTTGCAACCCCTTCAGGGGTCCCGACCCAAAGGTTGAGAAACGCTGTTCCAAGTTACCTTGTTGTTTCCCCCAACACTACCAGGGTTGAAGTAAGATTCAATTACTGGTGCATTAAACTTCTGTAGGTGGGCTGAAGGAGTATCAGAACGTCTTAGCCAGTCCTGGATTTAGAAACCACAAGTACGGGCTTGCCGGGAACCAGCATACGAAACAGCGTTTCTTTAAGAAAAGCACTATGCATTTTGTAGGACTCTGTAGAACTTTGTGGATTTTTATCAAGCAGCCTGGTCCTTTGCTACTTATCCAAGACTATGAGAACACTTCTATATGAAAATAAATTTCAGCAAAATTTGTGAGTGCAGAACTGATAGAAAAATCATGCAATAATACAACCCCCTCATCCACAATTCAATAATCACACTTCCAAAAATATTCCTCCACCAGGAGTGTTTGCAGACCATTCTAGATCTTCAAGTGGGATTCTATGGTATGCTTCCAGCCTACAGAGAGTCAAAATGTCAGGTTTATTATTATCTACAGTTTTAGGTATTCATGGGGAGGAAGGTATTGGAACTCAACTTCTGTGGATATGGCGGTCACACTATAATACAATATGCTCCCAACTGTTGAGGTGTACGGTTTTCAACTGCCAGCAGTGAGAAGGATGTTAAAAATTTGAATCTCTTTTATGAGTAATTATGGAGTAAGCAAAAGTGGTGAGGCAACATTTGTGGGGTGACGTGTCCTCCTAATTTGGTCCAAGAGCCATTGCTATCTTTCACCATAAAAAAGTTCCTGGCATAGAGAATATGTGTATATTCCAAGCCAGACTTCTCTATTACTGTGTTTGTCAAGCAGTGTGGAAGTATAACACTTTCAGAGCAGCATCCTGGATCAGTTCAGTCCTAGGGCTGTGGGACTGTAAGACTGTAAAAATTGGACAGGTCCCTTGCATCCAGGTTTTGTGGTAAGACCCTGATGCCACCATCATTACTTATTTTCGCAAGTTATGTAGTTTTGTACCAAAGATGTGTGTATTTTTTTCAGCCTTCAGTTTTTGCCGAAACAGTATGTTGGGTATTTTATATATACATACATGCTACTTTGTCATATCCTACTCTGTAAATTTATTTTTACACGAGTCTTTATTTGTAAATTATGGACTGGAAATTGTACTTATTTATAATGCTTTGGGAAAGTTTTACGTTTTCTTTTTTCTCCAGTAGTACATTGAGGCAATCTAGAAATGTTGGGAATAAAACTCTTAAAGTTGCTACCTTTTAAAACATTCCTTCATGATTCATTTTTGAGAGATTTTGCAATTTGCACACAGGCTCTAGACATGCTAGCTTGTGGAAAAGGTTCTTAATTCACTGACATATCTTCTTTTCTATATCAATATTTACCGTATATACGCGAGTATAAGCCAACCCGAATATAAGCCGAGGCACCTAATTTTACCACAAAAAACTGGGAAAACTTATTGACTCGAGTATAAGCCGAGGGTGGGAAATGCAGCAGCTACTGGTAAATTTCAAAAATAAAATTAGATACCAATAAAATTACATTAATTGAGGCATCAGTGGGTTAAATGTTTTGAATATTTACTGTATTTCAAAGAAAAACAGTAAACTAACTCTATAAGTGGAAAAGCAACAATAACTTTATAATCATCATCATCATCATCAACAACAGCTTCATTTGTACCCTGCCCTATCTATCTCCCCCTGGGGACTCTGGCCAGCTTCCTACATAGTAACAGGCAAACATATAATGCCTACATAAACAATGCAGAGCTAGATATAGATCTATCATTATATATACTAATTTCACATGTGTATTTCCCCCTGAAACCTTTGCAAATCCTCTCTCTGTGTGCATTTTCCTCCTGCAATATTTCCAAGCCCGATTTATCAATGTTTATATCTATCTAGACATCTGTGTGTGTGTGTGTGTGTGTGTGTGCATGCACATTTTCCCTCTGCACTTGCAAATATGTGAGGGTAAAATTCATATATAAAATTAATGTATACATATAGGAACAGATATACAGGTACATGGAAATCTCTAGTTATCTGTATTTACATAGGATTTGCAAAGACCTGTAAACATATGAGGGGAAAATTCATATATTAATGTATTTGTAGGGGGAACATCTATATAAATATTTAGAAGCTTTGGGGCATGCATTTAAAGGAAGAAATGCAAGCAAAGCCCCCCTAAAAAACAACTTCATCCTCTTTTCTCCTGCCCTTTCCCACCTCTTTTCTTTCTCCCTTTTTCAAACTCTAAAAGTAGCCAGAAAAGGCTTTTTAAAACTTCTCTCCCCCTCCCAAAAAAACCCCCACCTCATTTTTGTTTCCTTAGGAATAAAAAGAAATACACACCTTCTGTTGCTCTCTTTTCCCTCCTTCCCTCCCTTTGAACTCAAATGTTCTTGCAATAGTAGTAGTAGTAGTAGTAGTAGTAATAATAGTAATGAATTTTGCAAATTTGCAAGAATATCTTTTTTTCTTCCCCTTCTGCCCATGCAATCTGGCTTGCAAGGGTTTCTCTCACACACTCCTTTCGCTTTTGAAAATATTCGCTTCTTCTCTGTCTCTCTCTCAAAAAAATATAAGATAACCAGCTTGGGAGGAGAAGCAGAGGAGGGAGGTTTTGGAAAAGAAAACATACTGTGGCCTCCAGGCTCTGCTGCTGGCTTGACCTTGACCCGAGTATAAGCCAGGGGAGGCTTTTTCAGCTCATAAATAAGGGCTGAAAAACTCGGCTTATCTTCGAGTATATACAGTATATCACAATCCATGTTGCACAAAATCTGTTGAAGACAAGTGAAATCTATGCTTGCTTTTCTATTTGGATTAGTATGCTTTGTTTTAGAAAGTGGTGCCCTTTATCAGTAAATTCAATTTAGCAGTCTGAACAAAAATGTTTTTTTATGGCTATTCATTGCTTACCAGGCCAAGTAGAAGAAGGGCAGCTTTATTATTCTGCATTTAAGAAGACTGATTCATTTTGTTGGGTGTCATCCTGGACTACACGTCTCCAGTCCCCAATGAGTATGTTCTGTCACGCGCTGGGCCTGTAACCGATTGTCTATTATATAGGACGTACACTTTACGCCCAGCGGGTAGCCAGGATGCCTAAAGAAAGGTTGTTGAGGAATTTCCCTGAAAAGATGGCCTTTGAGTCTTTAAAGAAATAACAAAGTCTTTATTGACGAACAAATAATAAATCTTCAAGGAGTCTTGTCCCCACGGGACAGGCGATTGGTTTTGAATAACTGTGAAAACCCTCTTATAACCTCTCCCAGGCTATCTATTATCTGGGCCTAGCTGGTCTGGGACCCACTGCCAACTCCCAAGTGCGTCTGGGTGTCGAGTGGACCTACCAGCCAAGGCTTGCAGATGTTTCTGTGCTGTTGTTCTGTATCCCCGGACGGTCTTTATCCCTGATGTTCTTGAAATATGAAGCTTTTTACGGGACGAGCTGGTCTACGTCCTATAGATGAGCTTCCTAAGTGAGACTAACTTAAAAATGGCTCCTTCCCTCCCAGAGCCCTGAACAAGAGGCGGAACCAAACTTAATGGTGATTGACAGGTGGCCTGTCCTATGATTGCAAACATTTGCAACAAGAAAATAAAGTTGAAGTTTCTGGTGCAGCTGTACCAGCACAGAGTAGCTAGACTAAGGAAACAGGATTAGAATAAGGAATTCCTTTCTCTGTTCCTATGCATGCCTTCCTAGATGGGGCTTTCTGTCTCTACTCCTCTCTTCCTATTTGCTACTATCTCCTCCCCCATTTATTGATGTAGCAATGTGATCTCTTTGAGGTATGAGGCAACTTCCTCCCTATTGCCATCTTGTTTTGGGCCTAGGCTTTGACCACATGGTCGGCCTCCATTTTTCCTTCTCTTCTGCCTTTTGTCTCCTCCTGTGAGGCAGCATCTTGCCATTTTCCAGGCAAGATGTAGCTGCATGCATATTTTTGGATATCTTTTCATTTTGCCTTCCTTAGAATAGGAGATTTAGAAAGTTAGTTAGCTCCGAGAACTTTCCTATCCAGAATGTATTTCTTTTGAATACTTTTGAACTTAGATTTTTGGCTCTGCAATCCTGTGCCATCCTACGCAACAGAGGCTTATCCCAGCTCACCACATGTAAGTTTATGCTGGTTGTGAAGTGTACTTTTGGCATCTTATATATATATAAAAGGGTAATGAAATTTCGGCCTAGGACAAAACAACAAAACTACACATTCCAGGAACACTAAACTTGGCAGCACAGCCCCTCATCCATGCCTCTACGTTCATACAACAAAAAGAAAAGAAAAATAAAGTCCTAATTAGAGGGAGAAGAATAATTGTTTTTATCCAATTGCTGCCAGCTAGAATGCTAAGCTCCGCCCACGTGGTCTCCTAGCAACCCACTCAGCCCAGGGGAAAGGCAGAGTTAGGCCTCACTTAGGCCTCTTCCACACTGCCTATAAAATACAGATTATCTGATTTTAACAGGATTATATGGCAGTGTGGACTCAGGGACCTTCCACACAGCTATATAACCCATTTATAATGGACTTAATGTCAGGGGAATACCGTTACCCTTTACCTTAATTACCACCAATTCCTCAATACTTTATTTTCCATACCACCATACTTCGCCACAGCAACGCGTGGCTGGGCACAGCTAGTTGTGCTATATTTTTGGTGGAATCACCCCAAGAGAGGGTTATTTTGAATCTTACCATTCAATAGATTCCCAACACATTTAAAAGAAGTTTTCTTTTGCTGATATAAGCAAGTGATTTAAGAGCACACAGATCCTTGGAGAAAGTTAGATGTGACTAATATCATTTCATCTTTGGTAAACTTGAACCCTGGGCGAAATTACTTCTTTACATAAAGCTGAAACTAATGACCAAACTGCAGATTATTTTCAGCACGCTTATGAAACCACTTTTATTTTTAAAGAAAAGGCAGGCTAATTTGATTTTTTGCTCACACTGTGCTCACCTGCTATCTGCCTGCCACAGTTTGCAATAAAATGTGTTAGGAATGTGGCAACAGACACAGGTTCTACCCAACAGCTTTCAAAATTAAAGTGGCAGCATTACACAAAAGTTTTAAAATGTCCCTCGGCTCTAAATTCTTATCCCTCCCGAGGCAGAGAGCTGTGTAACAGATTCTTATCTCTTGCAGTTCTATAGCTTGCATCTCATGGAACAGATGGTAGAAAATCAGGGTGAACATAAACTAATCTGGTTGACTCCAGGATGTCTTTAAGAGGGGCAAAATGAGGGCATTGTCCCCCAAAAGAGGATTTGATCTATCCAGAAGAAATCTTCCTTCGGGTCTCCACATTTCTAACTCTGCAGAGTGAAACAATCAAAGTCATTCCTGTCTAGAACTTCTACATTTTCAGCTTTTGCGTTCTCCTTGCAATTTTGTTTGGTCCTTTTCTTTAGATGCATAACATTTATTTCCAACTACTAAACGCAACTTTGAAAGTACTGCAATGTTAGATTGTGTGTGTGTAAAGCAACATTTCATCTGAAGGGCAGACTTCTTACTTGCCCTCATTTCGCCCCTTCCCCATAACTGCTCCCCTGCTGTGACTCAATCAGAAAGAGAAACAAAAAAGATGTTGGGAAATAAATCTTGATGGGAAAGGACTGCAAGATTGGTCCTGATGCTAAAAAGCTTCCACAGCTACCCATTTCCTTCATGTTTAAGATTCTGCCTTCTATCATCTATAGCTACCGTACCATCACTATTTTGCAGCTGACTTTGATTGGATCTTTGCTAAAATATAACAATATCCTGCAGAAAAAATGGCTGGTAATTAAAATCAAGAAATACTAATCTAACAATGAGTAAGATGAATGGAACTATACTATTCATTCTCTCTCTCTCTCTCTCTCTCTCTCTCTCTCTCTCTCTCTCTCTCTCTATATATATATATATATATATATATATATATATATATATATATATACACACACACACACACACACACACACACACACACACACACACACACAGATAGGGATAGGGAAAGGTTTTTCCCTGACTAAGTCTAGTCGTGTCCAACTCAGGGGGTTGGTGCTCATCTCCATTTCTAAGCTGAAGAGCCAGTGTTGTCCGTAGACACCCCCAAGGTCATGTGGCCGGCATGACTGCATGGAGCGCCGTTACCTTCCTGCCAGAGGGGTACCTATTGATCTACTCACATTTGCATGTTTTTGAATTGTTAGGTTGGCAGAAGCTGGGGCTAACATCAGGAACTCACCCTGCTTCCTGGATTCAAACTGCTGACCTTTCAGTCAGCAAGTTCAGCAGCTCAGCAGTTTAACCCGCTGCATCACCAGGGGCTACCATATACTGTATACAGCTATGGGGAACGTCTTTGCATATATATATATATATATATATATATATATATATATATATGCAAAGCAGTTCCTCGTGGCTATGTCTCAATGAGAACCAACAACAAAAAAATGTATGAAATACATAATTCAACTACTATACGCTCTTGAAGAATTGGGCTAATTCTGAAGAAGTAGCCCTATCTATCAGAGGGCAAACCATTTTTGAAAGAAAGGGGATCTTTGATCCTTTATATGGAATTATAAAGAAAAATATCATCTGAAGCCAAAATTTCTAGTGGGTATGCTTATTCCGGTTCTTCAAATCCCAGCTGTGATTTCAATGCACTCTTCAGCATTGTACCATCAAGGTAACCCCAGCGAGCTCATTGGGACTAAGGCCCCAGCAAAGTGTGTGTAGACTTGTATCCGAAACCTCTGAGAAAGTCATGTAAGTATTGACCTTTTGAATCATACATTTGATTCTCGTTGTGTTGCCAATACAAGCTAAAGAAAAGCATGACTCAGCCTTGTGACAGCTGCATTGTAGTAAGAACATTAAAGAAGCTATCCTATTTGCTGAATCCATTTGGAGTGTAATACCATAGGTAAGTTTTTTAATGTTTGAACTAAAATCCAGAGTGAATCCGCCTACTGATTTTGTACTGTACCATGTTTGTCGCTAGCTCCAGCAAAGATGGACTTTGGTACAGATTTTGAGGGGCAGGATACCTCAGCCCATCCCTACCAAGAAGGCAACGGTGGCTGATAAGGGTGGAGATAGTGGGAAAGAGGTACAGCATCAGCAGTCCACATAGATATATTGCACGGCATCCGTTCTCCATGTTCCCTTCCAGGACAGGAGCTGAGCCACACATACAGCCTGTCCTTTCCAGAGAGGTGGATATGGTTGGCTCCTTGATAGTGGGCACATTGCTGTATTACATGTCCACCTGATTAAATGTTAAAAAAAGAAAAAAATGGGGACAAGATCCTATCTGTGCCCTGGTAAACTAAAGGAGGACAGGAAGAGGAGAAAGAAGACCACTGGTAAGGGCATTGGCATCAGATGCTGACCTACTGGAGTTAGGGAAGAGCTATGCATTGTGGCTTAGGGACAACGCTAAGATGTTTTTTAAATTGTTGATTTTAGCCGGTTTTTGTAAGCCGCTCCGAGCCCTAGGGGAGTGGCGGCATATAAGTTTGAAAAATAAATAAATAAATAAATAAACACGTGTTTAGTATGGGGTGGAATTAAGAGAAATCTTAAGTGAACAGTGTGCTTCCTTAATTCTGCCTACTCACCTTCATTCCTATCCTTGTGGTTTCTGGCAAAGCGGTTAAAAACGTGAAACCGTAGATTATCTCCTGACATCAATTGCTGCCAAGGCCTATCTGCCTGTACAGATCCTTGGAAAGAGAATGTTCACATCGCATTTCCCCATACCATTTGCTTCACTTTCCCACACATTGCTGTTTTGTTTATAATGTTGTCCTAGCACTCAGTGCTTTCGGGATGAATCCAAACTAATGTGATTTAAACCTGGTTCAAACCCTAACATTTTTAATAATTCTAAGTTGTTCCATCACGATCGTTCATGTTTTCTCTTAGAATGTTCAGTGATTTGGAAGAACCCCATTCAAAGGCTTCTTAGAAAACCAAACAAACATGAGTCTGGATCATCTGCATCCTTAATTTTCCCCTTTCTCTATGAAAAAAAGCTGCAAAAGAAGGAAGATTCAAGTGAAGACAGAAGCACAGACAGTAAGGTAATTTATTGCCATTCATGCTCAACATTTTCGTGCTGAGAACAACCACTTCTCCAACTCGCTATTTACTTAGTTGGCATTTTGTTTAGGTTAGTCTTAAGCCTTCAAACCAATGATACTCCTTTCTGTAGGAAAGGTTTTCATCTTTAAGTGAGAACTATTATGGCATTCTAGCTTACTTTTTATCATAGATATTGCAGACCACGAGTAGAACATGAAGAGTTCACACAGTGACATGAGAGCTCCTAGGCAGTATTTCCATTGTGTGAGACGGGAGAGAGAGGCTTCAACTGTCTACCATGTCAGTGGGCGGTACATCCACTCCAGGTTTTAGTAGGCCTCAAAGGAGCTATCCAAGGTTCTAGATCTAGTTGTGATTAGGATATAGGCCAGTGGTTCTCAACCTGGGGTCTCCGGATATTTTTGGCCTACAACTTCCAGAAATCCCAGCCAATTTACCAGCTGTTAGAATTTCTGGGAATTGAAGGCCAAAAACATCTGGAGACCCCAGGTTGAGAACCACTGATATAGCCACATAGAGAATATCTTGAAAATCTAGAGTGGATTCATTGTCCCGCCAAAATGGGAGTCATTATCTTTGCCCCTTTGTCATATTGCAGGGCTTGTTTCCTCAACCTAACCCACATCTCAGGCAAAGATCGGCAAGGCAAATGTGTTAATTCCTGTGATGCTCCTTCCATGATTATAACTCTACAGAAGTTCACCCAACAATGTGAGGATGACTGAAAAGCTGAGCACCGTGACGTAATAGTAAAGGCAAGGCAGAAATGCATGGGCTTATTCTTTCTACTCATGAAAAGGAAAACAAATTTATTTAAACTTCTGAAAAGGGCTGTTTTTGTGAAATGAATCTACATAATTGCGATCTCACTGTGGAACTTGCCTAGGAGAACAATTAGAGAACAGCAAATTAAAACTTATATATGAAAGCAATTCAACAGTAGAAATCAGAGTAGCATAACTTGCCCAAGGGAACTCCTATGAGTTCAAAAAACATTCCTTTGTAATGAAAGAAGTAGTCCAGGTTCTCATACTCCAAATTGTGACCAGCAGCCCCTCAAATAAACTAAGAATCCTGCTGACAGTTTTATTACTGTTTGTTGTCCAGTTGCATTTCCTAATTAACCAGATGCCCTGACAAATTTGCGAACATCCTGCAGCTCCTCCATGATGACATGATGGCAACAGTCTTGGACAGCAATGGTTTCCAAAGTGACCCATTTAAGATAGAATCAGATGTCAAATAGGGATGTGTTATTGCCCCAACCTTATTTTCCATCTTCATCACTATGATACTTCATCTTGTTGATGGGAAGCTTCCCACCAGAGTGGAAATCATCTATCGGATAGATGGCAAGCTATTTAACCTCAGAAGACTGAAAGCCAAAAACCAAGGTCACAACAACATCTGTTATAGAATTCCAATATGCTGATGATAACGTAGTCTGTGCGCATTAAGAAGATCTGCAAGCCACTCTGAACACCTTTGCAGAAGTATATGAGAAACTCGTCCTCTCATTGAACATTGAGAAAACCAAAGTGCTCTTCCAGTAGTCGCCAGCCAATCCCTCTGCAATGCCAGAAATACAGCTTAATGGTGTAACATTAGAAAATGTTGACCATTTCCACTGCCTTGACAGCCACCTCTCCACAAAAGTCAACATTGACATGGAAATACAACACAGCCTGAGCTCTGCAAGTGCAGCATTCTTCCGAATGAAGGAGAGAGTGTTTGAGGATCAGAACATCCGTAGGGATATCAAGACGCTTGTTTATAAAGCCATTGTCCTCCCAACCCTGCTATACTCTTACGAAACATGGATTGTCTACAGACGTCACACTCAACTCCTCGAAAGAATCCATCAGCGTTGCCTCTGAAAAATCCTGCAAATCTCTTGGGAAGACAGGCGGACAAATGTCAATGTGCTGGATGAAGCAAAGACCACGAGCATTGAAGCGATGCTCCTATGCTATCAACTCCGTTGGACTGTCCATGTTGTCCAAATGCCCTATCACAGTATCCCAAAGCAGTTGCCATACTCTCAACTCAAGAACGGGAAACGTAATGTTGGTGGGCAGGAAAAGAGATTTAAAGATGGGCTTAAAGCCAACCTCGGTGTGACATAGACACCGAGAACTAGAAAGGCCTGGCCCTTGAGCGTTCTAACTTGAGGTCAGCTGTGACTAGCAGTGCTGCAGAATTTGAAGAGGCATAAATGGAGGGCTTAAGGGAGAAACATGCCAAGAAGAAGCCGTGTCAAGCCAACCCTAACCGGGACCGCCTTCCATCTGGAAACCTATGTCCTCACTGCAGAAGAACATGTGGGTCAAGAATAGGTCTCCACAGCCACCTATACATCCATGCCAAGACACTACACTTGGAGGGTCATCATCCTCGGGCTACGAGGGATTGCCTAAGTAAGTAAGTAAATATTCCCTAATAAAGCTGGGATAGACTTTTGATTTCTGTAGTGGATTGCTTTGTGCTTTATATATATATCATTCCAGTCATAAAATGGGTGTGAACACTTAGTTCTACACAGAGAGGGAAATTCCAGACAGGTGGAAATCTCAAGTTATATTCACGGCCCTCCTTAAAAACATGAAAGGACTACAGCATGCTTCCACAAACCACATTAAGAGCATTCATTCTGTAAGATCAACATTCGGTGCCAATATGTAGCACTGAACCTGTGGGAAAGGGATCTCAGATAATGGCAGATGTCAAATACTAGTATTTGGCTGATTTCTGCCCTCGTTCAATAATGTAGTTCAGTAGGTCATAACAGATGAGTGATGGTTTCCTTCATGCTGCATTCTTAGGGCAGTCATTTGTTTTGTTAGTTTTTCCGACTGTCACAAACAACATTTAAAAAATCTGGTAATCTAAGTTGTTCCTTTTCAAAAGAAGTGTTGAAAATGTCTGTCTACCACAGTTTTTGAGAATGTTTGCTCTTTATCAGTTCTCAGGAAGGGCAAGGTGGGGACGAGAAAGGATGAGAAGAGCTGAGAGAGAGAAGCAGTTTCTTGGCACAATTCTCATTGGTACTTGCAAATAAAAGGCAATTAAATTATGGCAAGAAACTAAATTTACTATTAACCATACTAGCCTTATGTGAAGAGTACAATTCTACGAATAGGAGGATAATCCATTTGTTCTGTGCAAAATTTTCTGCAGAGCTTTGGACTTTAAAAGAGTCTGAAAAGTAATTTTTGATGGCCCTGTTTAGAGTTTTGTTCATACAACTGTTAGCAGGGTAAAATTTATTATATTTTCTAAACATATGCTGGAAATTGATTAGCTATGCTAGATAAACATTGTATTCTGTGATAGGATGCAAGCCTAATACATGTCCCACCGAGCTGGAACTTGTGGACAAACTTGTATTGATCAAGGCATTTAGAAAAGAATTAAGACATTTAAGACATCCTAGCATATATGGTAAGTTACACATTAGACCAGAGAATCAATAACTGTTCTTAAGCAAAAATAAGCAAGGATGGTGCGATAATAACAAGAAGCCTACAACTGAGCAAATAAACATGAAGGAAAAGCAAAAATAACCAAGAATAGATAGAACAATGGTTACAGCAATCATGGGAGGATGTTAAAATAGGCCTTCCATTTTCACAGGGGTTAAGGCATCAGGACCCCACAAAAGTGGGAAAACTGCAAATAAAAAATAGATTTTTTTTATCTGAAAGGAGTTGAACCTTAGGGCCCTTCCACACAGCCATATAACCCAGAATATCAAGGCAGATAATCCACAATATCATCTTCCTTGATATACTGGGTTATATGGCTGTGTGGAACATGAATATCTGAGTCCACACTGCTATACAATCCAATTCAATGTGGATTGTAAACAACTGTCATAAAATCATAGAATAATAGAGTTGGAAGAAACCTCGTGGACCATCCAGTCCAACCCCCTGCCAAGAAGCAGGACAACTGCATTCAGAGCACCCCAACAGATGGCCGTCCAGCTTCTGCTTAAAAGCCTCCACCACACTCCACAGCAGTGAGTTCCACTGCTTAACAGCTCTCACAATTAGGAAGTTCTTCCTAACGTTCTGGTGGAATCTGCTTTCGTGTAGTTTGAAGCCATTGTTCCGTGTCCTAGTATCCAGGGCAGCAGAAAACAAGCTTGCTCCTTCCTCCCTATGACTTTCCCTCACATATTTATGCATAGCTATCATGTCTCCTCTCAGTCTTCTCTTCCACAGGCTAAACATGCCCAGCTCTTTAAGCCGTTCCTCATAGGGCTTGTTCTCCAGACCCTTGATCATTTTAGTCGCCCTCCTCTGAACACATTTCAGTTTGTCATCATCTCCCTTCAATTGCAGTGCCCAGAATTCGACACAGTGTGATTCCAGGTGTGATCTGATCAAGGAAGAATAGAGGGGTAGCATGACTTCCCTGGATCTAGACTTCTCCTTGACTATACCAGAAGCCCCCCATAACCATTTTCCAGTGCCTCCTGAAAACAGGCACACTGTCGAATAGGCATTTTTGTTCCACATCTGAAATAAACAATTATTTTTGGCCCATTGACAGCAATGGGGGAACTTACGAGGCTTCTCTTTCCCCTGGGAACCTTCCCTTCAAGGGACCCTGGGTGTCAGCAACGGGGTTAAGAAAGCACCCTATCCAGCTCATTATGGGGGGACTTCCCACAGGCTCCCCTTCTATATCCTTCATTAAGACCTGGATTTAAAAAAGCATCAGAGTTACCACTTTTTTTGAATCCTATTCCTTTCCCTTCTGTTCGTAGGAGGAGGAGACCAGGTTTAATTCTTTCTAAAGCTGTTCTATCCTAGAGGAGAAGCATGCTTTTCAAGGCATTTTAAGGAGGCCCAGGGAAGGAAGAGCAATGACCTGGAGTTCAGTGGAGCTATCCTTCCTGGACTACCTTAAAAATCCCTCTTTTGCCTACAATATCTTTCTGGTTGGGGTTTTGCTCCTTTAAAGTTGTTTCTACTTTCTGCTCTAGAGGAGAGATAGGATTCTCTTTTTGTTTGCTGGGGTTACTATTATTAATTATTATCTTTTAGATGTATTTTCTGGAGGAGAGGAAGGGAAGGAAAAAAAGAAGCTAAAAGGGTGAAAACCCCCAAATGCATTTGCGCACTCCTCCACCGTCCCTCAGGTCCCCAACTCCCAGTCAGTTCCACTAAATAAAAAGAATCAGGAAAATAAAGGAAAACCAAAAAGATTCAACTGTGATGCCGAATAGGGGAGGAGGAGCCGAGATTGGCTCCTGTTTCCTTTTGTTGTGGATGAGTTTTTGTACCAGGAGGGCCCTTACCATTGTGGGCTCCCAGAGGTATCGAAGGTACTGGAAGAAAACTAATCTGTGCACAAGTCTACTTTTCAGTTACTCTCCGTGGAGATGTCAAGTAACTCATAGTACAAATTAAGCTATTTTGAGTCCTGTAATCTCACAAAATACAGTGATTGCATGAACATAGGAGAAGAGGCGGGATCATACCCTCTACTACCTTCCTTGGGTAGTCAATATATCTTCTGAAAGAGTCTATGAACAGAAATCATAGACTGGAGGAGTTGTTTTGGATTATAGTTCCCAAATCCCCCAGCAAGCATAGCCAAAATATACAAGTGTAAGTTATGTATGCAGATTCAGTGGCCTATTCTTTGCTCTTTCAGGGAATAATGGGTTGAAAAAAATGGGTTTAGAATAAGACCATAATCATATTTAGAAATAGATTGGACTTTGGCTAATAATGACTTAAGGATTTCTGTGCGGGTAATCTAAGCATGACTCCTTGCAGATGAACCTGCAAACTCAATAGGAAGCTATAGAAGACCTAGAAAAGAAGATTATATTTCCACATGTAACAATGGAATAAATGACAACACTGTACAGAAGCCAGTTATCCCCTAAGAGAAGGGGAGTCCCTTATTTCAAAGGATTGTCTGCTGTGTTTTTAATATTATAATTCTTTACCATGCTCCAGGAACCTTTAGAGAACAAAATGCCCTTTCTCAGTAATTGAAATCTCTGTTATCTGATAGTTTATCAGCTTAATTGCCTTAAACTAGCTTGTAATTCTTATTACTGTCCAAAAAACCATAATTTAATTCAGGGCTATGTAGGCTGAGCAAGTGTTGGGACTTTGCTCTAAAAATGTAGGATGAGGCAACCTTCACTTGAGACACAAGCTACCCTTGCTTCAGGGATGCTTTGACAATTCTAGTGATATGAAACCAAGATAGGTTTGCTTTATTGTGTAGCCATGCTTGGAGTATTTAATTGGTCTGGAAAAATGGTGCAGAATCCATTTCTAATTGAGATTGGTATTCCTCATCTTAGAACTTCCCAAATGAAGGCATCATTCTTATTTATTTAAAACATTTATATTCCACCCTTCTCACTCCGAAGGGGACAACACATATACAGCAAATATTCAATGCCAGAACATAAAACAAACTGTAAATATACATAAACACTAAAAATAATTATCTCCACTTTAAAATCAGTTGTTTAAAAACCCTTCAGAGGAGAAATCATTGTCCTGGAGCCTTAACAGATGGTGTTCATTTGATAGCAGAAACGTGATGACATTTTTTTTTTTGTGTCAGGAGCAACCGGAGTTGCTTCTGGAGTGAGAGAATTGGCCGTCTGCAAGGACATTGCCCAGGGGACACCCAGATGTTTTGATGTTTTACCATCCTTGTGGGAGGTTTCTCTCATGTCCCTGCATGGAGCTGGAGCTGATAGAGGGAGCTCATCCGCGCTCTCCCCGTGTGGGATTCGAACCTGGCAGCTTTCAGGTCAGCAACCCAACCTTCAAGTCACGAGGCTTTTATCCCCTAGGCCACCGGAGGCTCCACCTGATGACATTGTGTGTTTCCTTACGACCAAAACAAGAGATGCTCTCTCGTCCCCGCCGATCACACCTGTGATGGTGACGGGACCGAGAGCAGGGCCTCCCCGGAATATCTTAATTTCCACGGTGGTTCATAGAGGGAGATGCATTCAGAAAGGTAAACTGTGCCATTTAGGGTTTTAATGGCCAAAGCCAGCACTTTGAATTGTGCTCAGTAGCTAACTGGCAACCAATGAAGCTGACACAACAAGGGAGTTGTGTGCTCCCTGTATGCTGCCCCAGTTATTAACCTGGCTGTCTCTTGTTGGACTATTTGAAGCTTCTGAACAATCTTCAAAGGCAACCCCACATAGAGTGTGTTGCAGTAATCTGTCCTAGATGTAATGAGAGCATGGACCACTGTGGCCATATCTGACTTCCCAAGGTACAGGCACAACTGGTGCACAAGTTTTAATTGTGCAAATGCTCTCCTGGCCACCACCAAAATCTGAGATTCCAGGCTCAGCGAGGACTCCCAAGCTGCAAACCTGTTCCTTCAACGAAAGTGTGACCCTATCCAGCACAGGCTGTAACCAGAGGCGGTGCACTGGCAAGGCCAATTGGGCATTCGCCTGTGGCGCATTCTTACCGGGGCTGCCGTCAAGGCGCCCCCACGTGTGCCAGGAGTCCTGGCCCGCCTAGGCCGCTCTGCGCGGCGCCAGGCCGAAGCAATCGCTCCACGCGGTGCCAGGCAATCAACCACGCAGACAGGTGGGCCTTCCGTGTCCACGCGGTTGTTTGGAAGGCCTGCGCATGTGCATAGGCCCATCGCCCAAAAAGCATGGTCGATGGGCCTGTGCACGTGTGCAGGCCTTCCAATCGCCCCCATGGATGGGTGGCTGGGCCTTCTGTGTCTGCGTGTGCTGCCGTGTGCGCTCTCCAGGGGGCTGCCACCGCCGCATGTATTTTTCGATGATTTGTTTGGAGGGGGTGCCAAAATTCGGGGGGGGGGGGGAATTATGGTCGCCTACTCCCGAAAATTACCTTGGGACGGCTCTGGCTGTAACCCTATACCCTGTTCAGACTGACCAGGAAGACCTCTGTCTTGTCTGGATTCAAATTCAATGTGTTAGCCCTCATCCAGATCGTCACAGCGGCCAGGCATTGGTTCATGACCTGGATAGTCTCCTTACATCTGGTGAAGAGGAGTAGTAGATTTGGATGTCTTCTCACGGAAGAACCCATAGGACTTTTGTATAGGCATCTTTCATTCCTAAACAAACACCATAGAATTTCAGCTTTCACAGATTGAGTGTGATCAACACAATGAGACAATTGGCAGTTTTTAATTTACTCTAGTGAGGCCAAGATGGTGCCTGTTGCTGTTATTCCAAATCATTGGCTGCTGTTTTGCTTGCAGGTCTTGAGCATTACAGTCAATAACACTATACCAGATGGGCCTATGGCATGAATTTATCATGGCAGTTATTTTGCTCCTTTCTCTCCCCATTTATTTCAATGATGTGTGCACCAAATAACCTTTCTCCGAATAGATCCATCTCTCATTCTGTTGTAATTAATGAAACTCAGAAAATGCCACTTGAGGCATTTTCAACTACCTCATTTAAACTAATGGCAAGACTATCTTTGAAATGGAAGCTGGCATGCTAACATGGATATTAAATACCTGGTCATTCATATATATACACAGAGAAAGAGTCTCTTTCACCTCAAAAGATTTCCTTCTGGAACTGAAACTTCTTTTGTGACTCAAGGAACCCAATTTCCATCCAATTCATGGTTCCTTGTAATACACAGTGGCAGAATTGATCTATGTCGTCTTCCTCTGTCACTCAATTAAATGGTTCGTTTATGCAACAGGCTGCCTTTTTGAATCCAAGCTAGGTCACTCTTAGGCTGAGGTAACATTAATTATTTTTCCGCTTGTCGGATCTCATGAAAAGGATGTGAAAATGGCCTGTTTATGAAAGAGAGTGGGCAAAGGCTGTGAGCTGATTATGTCAAACATATTCAAAGCTTCCTCTGCAAAAGGGATTGTGATCAACAAAGCATAGCCCACACCTGCACTTGGTTTTTCCACAATGTGAGCGGCTGGTTGGGCTATGAAGCTAGTTACCGGAGTGGGGGAGCGAGGACTACACTTAGATTAACCCCTTCGGAAAAATGAGGATCCTCAGCAGCTCAAAGAAGAGAAGTCCTGTCAAATGCAATCCTTATACTAAGCCAACATTTCACCAAAGAAAATCAAGGAAGCACATGTATTTGTAGCATTTATTTTCACATCTGGGATGTTTTTGCATTACACAATCGTAGTGCTATATTCCATTTTAGCTGCCATGGCAATAATCTATAAAATTTTGGGATTTACAGTTTCTACTGGAGAGCTCAAGCACGTCACCAAAGTGCAATTCCTATAGACATTTCAAGGTGAGACAAGTATGTATGGAGAATGAGATATTCTTGATGTTCATACTCTCATACTAAAAGAGTAATCTACAAACATGGTGGAATCAATGGGGTGGTAAATCTGCTCTGAATTGTAGTCTGATTTTTCAAGAAACTGTCCAAGGAGCTGTATCTTATTCCCAAGGTAGGATCTTAAGGTACTACTGAAAGTGGTGATGAGTGACTGCCTTGCAATCGTGCAAACTACTAGAAATTATATGATGTACTACCACAGCTGCTGAAGAAGCAGAAGTAGATCAGTTTCATAAAAGCATCTATTTCTTTTTTATTGACTATTCTAAAGCCTTTGACTGGATTATAATAAATTGTGGCAAGTTCTTGATAGTATGAGGATGCCAAGTCACCTTGTCTGTCTCCTGAGGAATCTGTATAACGATCAAGTAGCAACAGTAAGAACAGACCATAGAACAACAGACTGGTTCAAGATTGGGAAAGGAGTACGGCAGGGCTGTATACTCTCACCCTACCTATTCAATTTGTATGCAGAACACATCATGCAACATGCAGGGCTTGATGAATCCAAGGCTGGAGTTGAAATTGCTGGAAGAAACATTAACAACCTTAGATATGCAGATGATACCACTTTGATAACTAAAAGTGAAGAGAAGCTGAGGAGCCTTGTAACCAAGGTGAAAGAAGAAAGTGCAAAAGCTGGGTTTCAGTTTAACATAAAAAAACCCCAAGATTATGGCAACCAGACTGATTGATAACTGGCAAATAGAGGGAGAAAACGTGGAGGCAGTGACAGACTATATATTTCTATGCGTGAAGATTACTGCAGACGCAGACTGCAGGAAATCAAGACGTTTATATCTTGGGAGGAGAGCAATGACCAACCTCAATAAAATAGTGAAGAGTAGAGACATCACACTGGCAATGAAGGTCCGCATAGTTAAAGCAATGGTATTCCCTGTAGTGAAAGCTGGACCATAAGGAAGGCTGAGAGAAGGAAGATAGATGCTTTTGAACTGTGGTGTTGGAGGAACATTCTGAGAGTGCCTTGGACTGCAAGAAGATCCAACCAGTCCATACCCCAGGAAATAATGCCTGGCTGCTCACTGGATGGAAGGATATTAGAGGCAAAGATGAAGTACTTTGGCTACATAATGAAAAAAACAGGAAAGCTTGGAGAAGATAATTGTGCCAGGGAAATGGAAGGAAAAGGAAGAGGGGCCAACCAAGGGCAAGATGAATGAATGGTATCATTGAAGTGACTGGCTTGACCTTGAAGGAGCTGAGGGTGGTGATGGCCGACAGGGAGCTCTGTCATGGGCTAGTCCATGAGGTCACGAAGAGTCGGAAGCGACTGAACGAATAAACAACAAACTACCAAACTGACATGGATACCACCTTTTCTGTAGGCCATCCCTTTAGTATGTAAGTCACTTGAGGAACTTTATCTTGAGAGGCAGTACATACATTTCCCAAACAAACAGTAGAGAATGTCAACTCATGACCCCCATTTCAGGGCATGGTTTGAATAAGCTCCATGTTTTGATATGAACATTAAAGAAACTATCCAAGGTTCTGAATCCTAGCGTCAAAATCAGGTCAGCACTTCCAATAGATTCTGCAATTTTGAAATTAAAATCCAGAGTGGATTTGCCACCATACTAACAAAAAAGGTACCAGCCACCATTGCCATACATATTGGTCTAAAGGATTTGCTATACGATCCTTCACTGTCTCTTTATTTCCAACTTCAATTGAAAGTGGCTTTCTGGGATTAGAAAAGGGGTATTCAGGAGCCACGAAAGTGGAGGCTAGGGCAACCATCGCCCCATGAGCTGCACAACACTTTCATTTACATTCTAGGGAAATACTCTAACCATGCTTCATAGATAAGAAGAATTATAGCAAGTAAAGTGAATGTGATTTCTAGACATCTCTGCAGTTCTCTGTACATGTTTCAGATGCTTTGGTTGCAGCATTAAAAAAAGGAAAAAGTATGATTTCTTTTTGTTGTATTATCAATGATTTAGATCTTAAGATAGATGAATGTTATGAAACTTACAGAAGGAAAGTTCCTGACCTCTCTGCCATTTGAAGCTTAACCCCAAAGTCTCCTTAGGGGATCAGGGGCCTTCCTGGACCATGTGCTTTGAGGGAGGGAGGGTTTCCTAGAACTTAATATGGTGGAGATAAGAACAGATTTTCCTCTTCAAATTAATAGAACTCCAGTATCCAGAACAAGTTAGGTTATAGTTCCACTCTAGTCTGCTCAGGTCATTTCAATATAAAAAATAATGCCCTGCATTTATTTTCTCAGCCATTAAAAAAGATATTGATATATTGCTTATATGGTATTTATATTTATACCCTAAATGTATCTGTATTTCTTGAAAATTCCCACTGACTTCCCTTCAGGGGAGAAATCATTGTCCTGGAGCCTTAATAGATGGTGTTCATTTGATAGCAGAAACCTGATGACATTTTTTTTTTTTTCGTGTCAGGAGCAACTGGAGTTGCTTCTGGAGTGAGAGAATTGGCCGTCTGCAAGGACGTTGCCCAGGGGATGCCCGGATGTTTTGATGTTTTACCATCCTTGTGGGAGGCTTCTCTCATGTCCCCGCATGGAGCTAGAGCTGATAGAGGGAGCTCATCCGCGCTCTTCCCGTGTGGGATTCGAACTTGGCAGCTTTCAGGTCAGCAACCCAACCTTCAGGTCACGAGGCTTTTATCCCCTAGGCCATCGGAGGCTCCACCTGATGAGATTGTGTGTTTCCTTACGACCAAAAGAAGAGATGCACCAGAACCAAGGACTCACACTCTGAATTCTGAAATAGAAAATCCACATTGAAGATTTAAGTGACAATTTTTGAAGACTTGCAACCATTCATTTTATTTCATCTCTCCCACCTCTCTATATATGTATACATGAGAACACTATTAATAACTGATCTTTAAAAGCAATGCAGTGGCACAGTAGAGGTGAGGAGGACTTTGTCTGCAATTGAAGTCATCCTCACAGATATTACTTCATACACCAGTTGGCATGGAGCTTCAAAGGGCAATTATACTTATTGTGATCTGCACAATTCTTCTTAATGATCCAGTAAGGGCTATACATGTGTGAGACAATGAACGTAAACACTGAAGGCAGAACGGAGTTGACATGCAGGTAACAATTAAGCAGGATAAATGCCCATTATCATGGAGGCCTAATGACTAGTGGCGATTGCTATCTGTTCAGGAACTGTTTGCTTCCCCCTCCAATTAGCTTGCCTGAGAGATTCCCCTGCTTTCTTCAGCATTTACAAATGACAGGCTAGAAAATCTCCTCAAGAGGTGGCATCCAAGAGGACTGCCAAGGTCTCTTTCCTGTCTTTACCCTCCATCTGCTAGCGGGAGTTTTAATTACATGCCAGAGTTCAGACAGACCAGGGTGGGCACATGCAAACGTTTCCGGAGCTGGCGCTGAAAGAATATCTTTATAACACTACCCACTATAGCAGGGGGTGAAGGGGGAGACATAGCCAGATAGGTGTAAAAAAATTGTAGAAATAGGATGTCAAAGAATGCATTCTGAGCAACGACCATGAAGAAGACACATGTTGCTTTATAACTGTTGGTTTTCAAAAAGGTAACTGTGTTAGTCTGTTTCAGCACTGAAAGGAAAAGCAACAAGGGCAGAGAAGAATCACAGACTCAAAGGGATGGAAGGGCCTCCTCCTCTGGATGTTTTTAAACAGAGGCTAGATGGCCATTTGTGTCGGCGTGTGGAGGGTCAGGGTGCGTGCCCGGTGAGTGTCTTCAAACTCCATCGATCATCTTCTCCAGCACCCTGATGAATTGGTTGCAATCATCTGCCTCACCAATTCCTCTGTTCAAATGTCAGACTCAAACACATCAGTAGTCTGAAGTCCAAACATTTATTCAATATCTATAATACATATTTACAAAGCACAGCAAAAGCCATCGCTCTGAGCTGGCATTCTTCTATAGCCTCTTCGCTCCGGCAAGCACAGCTCAACACAGAGAGATAAGAAGCACATTCCTCAGTACGAAGGAAGTTCCAACCTCCAAAGCCGGAAACCATGCCTGATAGGTCATAGCAATCACAACAGGCTGTCAGTCAAAACCAGTCTGCTGTTAACTGTTTTATTACTGAAACACACACTCTTGCCTAACAGCAGAAAACACTTGATTTACATTTCATACACATACAACCATAATCCAACAATTTGTCAGGAGTGCTTTCTTTTTTCATGCATGGCAGTAGCATGGACTCTACCACTCCCCAAGGTGGAATTTCCATTGTCGAGCAGCTCTTACCTCCAGGATGTCCTTCCTGAGGTTCAGGTGGAATCACTTTTCTGGCAATTTGAATTCATTGCTCCGTTTCCTAGCAGAAAATAAGCTTGCAGCCCAAAATAAGCACTTTTGGGACTGATTTATTTCAGCATGTGTTTTTATGAATTGCAGTCTTCCAATAGAGTACAAATATACTCCATCCATGTATCTGAGGGAGTGGACTGAAATCCATAAAGATCAGGCTGAAATAAATCAGCATGCTAGTATCCATCCTGCATACTTGTAGCAGTATGGTGCCAATTTAACTGCCCTAGCTCTGTCTTATGGAATCCTGAGATTTGTAGTTTTGTGCATCTTTGTATTGTAGTGAAATACAGTAGAGTCTCACTTATCCAATGGGCCGGCAGAATGTTGGATAAGCGAATATGTTGGATAATAAAGAGAGATTAAGGAAAAGCCTATTAAAATTAAATTAGGTTATGATTTTACAAATTAAGCACCAAAACATCATGTTATACAACAAATTTGACAAAAAAAGTAGTTCAATACACAGTAATGCTATGTAGTAATTACTATATTTACGAATTTAGCACCAAAATATCACAATATATTGAAAACATTTACTACAAAAAATGTGTTGGATAAGCAAGTGTTGGATAAGTGAGACTCTACTATAGCGCCATGCAGTATGTAACACCTCTTGATGTTTGTTATGCAATTGCATCTTGTATTGATATATTGCTTAAATGGTATTTATATTTATACCCTAAACCTATCTGTATTTCTTGAAAATTCCTACTTTTTTTTTTCGTGTCAGGAGCAACCGGAGTTGCTTCTGGAGTGAGAGAATTGGCCGTCTGCAAGGACGTTGCCCAGGGGACACCCGGATGTTTTTTGATGTTTTTACCATCCTTGTGGGAGGCTTCTCTCATGTCCCCGCATGGAGCTGGAGCTGATAGAGGGAGCTCATCCACACTCTCCCCAGGTGGGATTTGAACCTGGCAGCTTTCAGGTCAGCAACCCAACCTTCAAATTCCTACTGAAATGCAATGTTTACATTCTCTAGCATAAAAAGTATCATGGCAGTTAAAGTGGTCTCAAACTGCTATAACTGCAACGTGTTTACACTACGTCCAAAATTCATTCTCTCTTCACACATTACATTTATACTTCACCTATTTACATTCCAGTTGAATTCTAGATCAACTGCCTTGAACATCAAGTGGATTGTTTTTTGTTTATTCATTCAGTCACTTCTGACTCTTCGTGACCTCTTGGACCAGTCCATGCCAGAGTTCCTTGTCGGTTGTCGCCACCCCCAGTTCCTTCAAGGTCAAGCCAGTCGCTTCAAGGATACCATCATCCATCTTGCCCTTGATCGGCCCCTTTTCCCTTTTCCTTCCATTTTCCTCAGCATCATCATCTTCTCTAAGCTTTCCTGTCTTCTCATTATGTGGCCAAAATACTTCATCTTTGCCTCTAATATCCTTCCCTCCAGTGAACAGCCGGGCATTATTTCCTGGAGGATGGACTGTTTGGATCTTCTTGTGGTCCAAGGCACTCTCAGGATTTCCCTCCAGCACCACAGTTCAAAAGCGTCTATCTTCCTTCGCTCAGTCTTCCTTATGGTCCAGCTCTTGCATCCATAGGTTACTATGGGGAATACCAAGTGGACTTTATACCCTTGAAAAGGTACGCAAACAATATGAGCACATTTGTGTTGTTGAAGGCTTTCATGGCCAGGATCACAGGGTTGTTGTATGTCTTTCGGGCTGTGTGGCCATGTTCCAGAAGTATTCTCTCCTGATGTTTCGCCCACATCTATGGCAGGCATCCTCAGAGTCTGTGTGGCATGGATAAACTAGGCAAGGAAAGGAAAAAAAAATATATCTGTGGAGAGTCCAGGGTGTGGCAAGAGTCCTTTGTCACTGAGCACATTTGTTCATATATATAGCCATCTATTGCTTACCATTCTAGAGAGAGAGAGAGAGAGAGAGAGAGAGAGAGAGAGAGAGAGAGAGAGAGAGAGAGAGAGAGAGAGAGAGAAAAGCAAAAAAAGACAGGAGCAGAAATATATAAAAATAAGCTCCAGAAATAGTTGGAAAGGAGGAAAAATAAGCACTCTCTTCAGTTGGCTTTTTTTCAAAGAAACAATGTTGGAAACTAACAGAATTTCCATCCTTATTTCCATATCAAAGAAGTCTTCATTTTGCATGAATCAACATATTCATCAAGGAAACCAGGACTGAATATTCCTCCTCTCATTCTCTTCCAAGTGCCGGTCAATGCCAAATGAAGATATTTCTCAAGAGACCATCAAGAGACACCAGCCCCTTATCTCCAGCACACCTCTGGTATTCATGGAGTATGGAATGTAGAGTTAAAAGACTGAGAAGGAAAGTTCAAGTTGGGTCATCTCACTGAAAGAGTTAAAAGACTGAGAGGGAAGGTTCAAGTCAGGTCACTCCATTGTAAACTTGGAACCTTTATCTCAAATGGAAACTGAGCAAGATTACAAGAAACAGGCTAAATTAATATTGCAAGATGTCTTAGAAAGTGTTTTGGGAAGTAGTTATTTCTTTGTAACTGAATATCTGCCAATACACAAAAGAGGAAAAGTTGCCCTGCATTTCTCACAAATCAATCACAAACAAATCAATCATAATCCTAACAAGGAAATTTAAGGCAGAGAAAACATCTATTATAATAGCTTCAATGCGACTCTTGTATTAATATGCTCTGCGCTGTTCTTTCTCAAAAACGAACTGAATTATCCTTAGGAACAAAAGGTATTAGGGTCCTTGTGAGTGTCTCGCAGTTTGTGGTAGGACTAATTCATTAATGCGGCTCCACCAGGAATGTGGGCGCCATTCGTTCTAATTGGACATGACTGTTTAAGAATGTCTTCGGCCTCCATCCAGATTACACTGTCACTTATGCTGTATAATAAGCTTACTACTACTGGCCCATGAATCAATTTTTAAACAATCTGTGATAATGAACTTGGACATCTCATTGTTATTGACAAAAAATGCACAGTCCTGCTATTGTCAAAGGCTCAATTATGAGTTTCTTCTGATAAATCAGATTGGAGGGAGGTTATGGGCGGGCGGGGGTGTTCTGCAGACAGTAGTGACAGACTGAAAGAATGTTTTCATCTTTCTCTTTTTTACAAAGTTGGAAGCTGAAAGGTCACTTACAGTGAGCTTTAATTTGAAATGTCCAGGACAGGTGGTGGTGGGAAGTATCTGGCCATCATTAGTAAATGCAAACCTTGCTTTGAACCACTGGAAACTATTCATATATGAGTAACTAGGAATCTAACAACTCTGGAAAAAGAAGGAATATAAGAATAGGAGAGAACTGACATCCCCAGCTTTCAAACTTCACAATTATAGCACTACTAGCTTGGGGACCCAGCGGTGCCTGGGTTTTTAGCAGAAGGCATTGTTTGTTTTGTGATGTTAGGTAATATCACTTAAGTTTGGTCCAGACCCATCATTGGCTGGGTTCAGTGCTGTCTGGATAAGGTTGAACGACAATACCCAGATTCCCAGGGCAATCACCCCCAAACCAGGCCTGTATACACAGTTGGCTATGTTGGATCTGTGTGCCAAGTTTGGTCCAGATCCGTCGTCAGCTGGGTTTAAAAAAACTTCTTAAAAACTCATTTGATTATTCTGCTTTTTAGCATGATATGCAGAAAGAGAAAAGTTCCTATAATTTTAATTTTTGCATATTTACAGAAAGGAACATGATTTGTTTTGTAAATGCACAAATGCTTTCCAGCACAAAGAGACAGCAGATACAATTAAAATATCACTGAAAAGAAATATTTCATAATTTTTATCTCATGTGCAAGGACAAATCAAGTCACAATTTAGATCCCTAGGTTGACATCTTAGAAGTCAGAATCAACACTCAAGTGATCTTGACCAGATGAAGATTTCTTTTCAATTTATTTATTTATGCAAATAGACATACATTTGTGAGTGTTTGTTGCATACAGTGCAATACTTTCCAGCGATTCGTCTTCCATACTCATTTCTCAGATAATATATTTTCTTTAAGGGGCCACATTCTTCTATTTAAATAGTACATATAAAGGCATCCAATTTAATATCTGTTTCCTCCTTGTCTACAGTCACATAGGTTCCCCTATGTACATTTTTAGATTAATTTTACATTGAGATGTTGAATCATTGGTTGCCATTCATTAACAAACTTCTCTAAACATTCTCCTCTTAAGAGTACAGTTATTTTATCCATTATCAGCAAATCTGCAATGTATTTTTCTCATTTTTCTAAGGGAACTATCTCAAAGGTTTTCCAATATCTGGCATATATTATTCGAACTGCCACTATCATGTAAAACAATTTTTTTCCAAATTTCCTTTTTAGTTCTTCATCGGGCATGTTCAAAAGGTACAACTGTGGTGTCATTTTGAAATTTTTGTTTAAGGTCTTATCAAGATATACATGAATCTGTTTCCAGTAGTTATTTACTTTACTGCATGACCACCACATGTGGTAAAATGTGCCTTTTTCTTTCCCACACTTCCAACATTTGTCAGTGCAAGTGTACATCATTGCTAATCTTTCTGGAGGGAGATACCATCGCAGGTGCATTTTGTAGACATTTTTAAAAAACTTTTGAAATACCATGTAGTTCATTCTTCTCTTCCATGTCTTTTCCCATTGGGACATTTTTATTTCTCGGCCTATGTTTTGAGCCCATCTAACCATTGAGTCGTTTACGACTTCCTCTTCCATGTCCTTTTGGTTTCTGGAACATCACCACATCAAATCATGTTTTCATAGTCTGGAGGCCCGAGGTTCTAAGTTGTTCTTTAAATTTCTCACAGCTGTCTATATAGAAGCCAATTGCGTTTAAGGCCCATTTGGGTCAATTCTTCTAGGGGTTTCATTTCTGAGATTTCTAAGTCGGTCTGGATCAGCTCCCTGTAAGTTAACTATTTCCCTTGTAGGATGTTCTCCCTTTTGTAGTATGCCTCACCAGATGGAGATTTCAAAAAAAAAGTATGTATAATGTAGGTTGAAGAGCTGCTCAAATCCAGGAAGGACCATGCATTTGTCATCTCTTAATGTGATTACAATTACAATCTAGACTGTGAATAGCAATTTCAGTGTTCTTGGGAATCACTTTCTGGAATCCTAGATGGCTTAGCATAGCTTAGTAAATTTGCACACAACTAGCCAGCCTAAAGAGCTGTTGCAGCACTATAGGCAAATATGAAATGATGGCATCATCTACCGAGGTCTTCTGCTGTTTTCTGTATATCTCAGCCAATTACATTATCATTCCACATCTGGCTACAGGGACATAGCCAGATATTTTTCATATCTTCTTCTTCACTATTAGGTAGTGCAATAGAAGTGCAATGGCTCTATGGTAAATTCAAGTAAGGTAGCTTTGGATGTTGTAGAGCAGTGGTTCTCAACTTGGGGTCCCCAGATGTTTTTGGCCTTCAACTCCCAGAAACTTAACAGCTGGTAAACTGGCTGGGATTTCTGGGAATTGTAAGCAAGAAGCATCTAGGGACCCCAGGTTGAGAACCACTGTTGTAGAGAGAGGAAGGGAACACCAATCTCTACAACAACCAGAAATACAAAAGACTTTCACTTTCACCAGTGGGTTCTACAAACATATCCCAAGATCCAGATCAACCCAATCCTCCAAGCTACATAAATAAATTAGATATTGTCTAGACTTTCGGGCTTCACATTCATGGAGCATATGTTCTTGCCCACTGGTGTGGGGGACTTGAAAAAATATGCCAATTTCTGAAAAATTATTGTAGGACTCAAAGTACCAATTTGCACCTGCCTTCTCAGAAAGTCTGTGTGATGCCATTGCCATGCTTTTTCTATCAATGCAAACAGAGCCATGCTGATTCTTTTTCAATCAAATGAGGTTGATACTATACCTTCGTTAAAACTGGAAAGGCAGTACCAAAGTAGGTTGGTTAGATCGCCACATCCAGTCCTTTAAAGCAGCCAGTAGGTTGTTTTTGGTCTAGACGATATTCTTCATGGAATAATGACAAACAAATCTCTATTGTTTGGCCACCCCACACAACATGAAAATGAATATGATCCAGGCATGTTGGGGCCTCCACAGCAGCTACAAGCCATGATTATGGAGCATGTGGTTAGCACAGTCTGCAACATCAAACGGCTTGTTTACAATAGGTATAATCCATAATGATATAACAGGTGTATAACAGTCAATACCAGCATTGTAGTGATCAAATAACTTTGTAGCACATTCACATTGATCCAGTATTAATCCAACCACCTGAGGCTTCTTGGGCTATGATTTATGTGACTCACTGGGAGGTTGGCATGGGACCAAACTTTAGGCAAAGATCAGTGTATAATTTATCTCGGCAGTAAGAGCTTCTAAAATCCAGGCTCAGATTGTCAGTGGTGCTTTTCAAAAAGGGAAACTTGTTGCAGCACGTAGAGAGAGAGAGTTTAATTCATCATCTCAGGTGCTGTAATTCTCCTTATTTTAAGTGCTTAAAGAATCATGAAATACACCTATGAGAAAATTTAGGATATATAGATTTATGCATGTGTGCTTCTGTCCGTATCAATATCAGTGTCCATATAACTAGATATTAGCTGCCAGATCATAAACGTGATGACTAACATGTCTGTTTGTTTGAATGTCTGTGTAAACACACACATACACACACGTGCTCTCTCTCACTTGCACAGAAATACACAATTTATCTGATCACAGACATAAAGTAATGTACACAAGTGTGTTTGCATGGACTTTATCACATAGAGGTGATAAACTAGCATAGAAATATAATGCATGCACAACCTGATCTGCCGCCTCCTTTAAACAAATACGTGCCATGATATTGATGTGGAAAACCTGTTAATAGCCCCTGACTGCACTATGGTGCATCCACTTACACAATGTAACAAAATTTGAAAAAAATATGTTCCTGGTTTGAAAGTGTTATTTTCTGTTTCATTGTGTGGTGCTTACTTTGATAGCTGTTATACTCCAGAAACTTCATTTTTGTAGCTGCCACAAACTATGTTGAATTGATTGAGACTCGGTAAGATATTCATTGAAAAACTATAGCAAAATGTGATACAGGGTGTTTAATAAACTACAGGGTGTTTAATAAACTTTTCCCATTTTTTTATAGAACTATAAAACATACAACAGTTTCAGCATAGATGTCTTAGCTTCGAGGGCTAGTGTAAGCTTTATTTGCTCCAGGGCCCATTTATTTATCCTTTTAGCAGCCAAGCGTATCCACAGAGCTTTTCTCCGGCATCACGTCTCAAATGAGTTGATTCTCTTCCTATCAGTTTTCTTCACTATCCAGCTTTTACAACCATACATAGAAATTGGAAATATAATGACATAGGCAATTCTAACCTCCATATTCAAAAAGATATTTTGACACTTTTGGGTTTTGTGTAGTAATGTTCAAACTAATAAAAGCAGATGTAGATTTGTAATTGACTATCTTCTTGGAAGAGAAAGCAGAAACAATGGCTGAACTACATGATTCCTCCATAAACACTATACGTGTCTACAGTAGCGTTACTGAACATGGTAGTCAATGAGCCATCAGCTGTTGGTCTCTGGAGATTTTCCAGGAAATACACAATTGTAGACAATTAGCACAAATCTCGCACACTACAGAGGGAAAATGCTGGCCTTCTACATCAGATAGCTTGAAAAGTATTGGTCTGTACCACCAATATGTAGAACTCAAGGAATAACCCAAGAGAGGGTAGCCCAATTCAGTGTTTGTTACTCCATAACCATAGGGACAAATTAGGAAACATCTCAGCATTTCAACATAAGAGAGGAGAACAAATACCTCTTGTCTGGACTTGTGTAGTGGTTCTTTTTTCCCAAATTCTAGAGGATGTATCTAGGCTTTGATTGAAAACCCTCTGGTCTTTCAAGTTCAATTTCACCCACTTCTGTTTGCCAATCTGAGGAACAGACCTTGTTTTAAAGATTGAATTAGTATGTTGGCCTTCTGCAAGCAGGTCAAGGCATTTTTATGTTTACAGACATTGGGGAGGGGTAAGGGGCGGGCTTTGTGGAGGTTGGGTGGGATTGGGAGAATATGAGTTTCAAAGGGCATTTTAGTGTACTGTATTTTAATTCTGTTTTTTGCCAAGCTGTTATTTAATTGTTTTTTCATTTTTCATTGCACCTGTTAAACTTGTTTAGTGTTGAGTGTTAGCCCCTTAGAGTCCTCACAGGGAGAAAAATAAAGGTAATAAATAAACAAAAAATAAAAATACACCGAGTATTGTAATCACAGAGAGCAAGCATGGAGTAGTACCTCACAACCTCTGAGGATGCCTGCCATAGATGTGGGCGAAACGTCAGGAGAGAATACTTCTAGAACATGGCCACACAGCCCGGAAAACATACAACAACCCTGTGATCCCGGCCATGAAAGCCTTCGACAACACATGGAGCAGTGGTTTGAACATTGGACTAGAGAGCTCTGGAGGACAGGGTTAGAATCTCTGCTCAACCATGGAAAGCCCCTTCTCAACAATTCTCTGTTTGGTTGCATGTTCCAAGTTTTTTCTCTTCTCTTGAGAACTTTGATAGGCACCAAAAGACTGTAGTAATTGGTCACTTTAACAGCCACGGTCATGTATGAGGATATGCTCAGGAGGCTAAAAATGGAGAGTCTGTCCTTTCCTGGACTGAACTGCATAAACTATCGCTTATTCATGATAATAAGCTCCCAGCATC
Organism: Anolis carolinensis; assembly: GCF_035594765.1. Lineage (NCBI taxonomy): Eukaryota > Metazoa > Chordata > Lepidosauria > Squamata > Anolidae > Anolis > Anolis carolinensis. The sequence continues at coordinate 42,866,589 of NC_085846.1, forward strand.
TTACAACAGTGGGAGATGGCAGCGAGGATATAACCCAGACCTCTTATTTGTGAGTGACAACATTGTGCAGCAATGCAATAAATCAGTGGGACTGCCAATACCAAACACACAGCATCGGCCAATAGAATGCCAATTGTTCCCACTTATAAGGCCTCAGGAAATTCGATTTAAAAGAAAGATTCAACTTCAGAAAGGCAGATTAATCTAAATTCTTGGACATGTTAGATGACAAGATCATATAGGTCACCCCAATCCCTGAGGAATACAAGTGCTTTATCAAAATAGTAAAAACCTGCTCACGGGCTTCTATACCGAGAGGCTGCAGAACACACTACTTTCAGGGCATTATCCCCGATACAGCTGCCTTGTTGGAAGACTATTACAGGCTCCACAATGAAGACTCATTTAGTGAGCAAACTCTTCAGGCAGTACAGAGCATTCTGCCCTCCATCTCTGAAGCCAAGAAAAAACAGTTGATAAAGCTGATAACAGAAGTCGACATGGGCAGGAGCAGTCAGAAGGCTTGAGCAATGATCCCTCACAAACCCATGCCCATGGCAACATAAAGGCAGATCAGATAGTCCATCAACTTCTGAAGAATGGGAAATCCAACCTTTCCACCAAAGTAGGAAGGAAATCAATAGTTAGACAACCAGATAATGAGAACAACAACATTCATGAACCTTTTACATCTACTGAATTGGACATAGCCCTCAATAAATGTAAAAATGGCAAAGCAGCTGGCCTGGACGATCTACGGATGGAGCAAATTAAGAACTTTGGCCCAAAAGCAAGTGCTGGCTACGGAAGCTGATGAACATCCTGTCAGATTTGCATCCTGTCAGATTTCCAAAATCTGGAGGAAAGCAAGAGTCATAGCCATTTTGAAACTAAGCAAAGACTCAAAAAGCTATAGACCAATCTCCTTGTTGTGCTATCTTTACAAAATTCTGGAGAGACTTATTTTGCATAGAAGTATGGAAAAAAAAGACCCATGTATGATTCCACAGCGAGCTGGCTTCAGGAAAGGCAAAGCTGCACATCACAAGTGTTGAACCTGATTCCTCACATAGAAGATGGGTTTGAAAGGCAGCAGATTACAGGAGCTGTCTTCATAGACCTGTCAGCAGCTTATGACTCTGTATATCATTGCCTTCTCCTGCGAAAATCTTATAATATCACAAAGGACTGCCACCTCACCCGATTCATAGAAAATCTGCTACAAAATAGGAGCTTTTTTTGTTGAATTCCAGAGTCAGAGAAACAGATACCAAAAACAGAATAATGGCCTGCCTCAGGGGAGCATGCTTGCTCCATCAATGTTTAACATTTATGCAAATGATCAGCCACTGCCAGAAGGGACAGTGATCGTGCCATCACCGCCCAAGCAGGGAGCTTTGAAATGGTCAAACAGAAGCTCTCTGAAACTTTAGGTGCTCTTACTGCCTATTACAGGGAAAACCAGCTGATCCCTAATCCATCTAAAACGTAGACGTGTGCTTTCACCTTAAGAACAGACCAGTATCTCGAGTTCAAAGGATTACCAGGGAAGGAATCCCACTGGAGCATTGCAGCATATCAAAATACTTGGGAGTTATCCTTGACTTACAAGAAGCACTGCTTGACTATCAAGCAATAAGTGGGCGCTAGAAATAACAGCATAAGAAAGATAATTGGCACAACCTAGGGATCATAACCAGACACAGTGAAAACAACTGCCCTTGTGTTTGCTACTCTGCTGATGAATACGCATGCACAGTATGGAATACATCTCACCATGTTAAAACAGTGAATGTGGCTCTTAATCAGACATGCCACATTATCATTAGGATGTCTATGCCCCACACCACTGGAAAAATTATACTGTTTAGCCGGCATTGCACCACCTGAGATCCACCAGGAAGTAGCAGCCAGCAATGAAAGGACCAAGGCATTGACATCTCCAGCCCATCCCTTATTCGGATATCAGCCAGCACACCAATGCCTTAAATCAAGAAATAGTTTTCTAAGATCTTCAGAGATACTCGCAGAAACACCCCAACAAGCGAGAGACCAAAAGTGGCAGGCTAAAACCCGGAACCTCAATCAGTGGCTAATGCTGGAAGAGAGACTCTGTCCTGGGCACATAGAAGACTGGGTCACTTGGAAGGCGCTGAACAGACTGCGCTCTGGTACCACGAGATGCAGAGCCAACCTTAAGAAATGGGACCACAAAGTGGAGTCCACGACATGTGAGTGTGAAGAAGAGCAAACCACAGACCACCTACTACAATGGAGCCTGAGCCCTGCCACATGCACAATGGAGGACCTTCTTATAGCAGCACTCCAAGTGGCCAACTACTGGTCAAAGGACATTTAATATAATGCCAAGTTTTTAAAACTTTGTTTGTGTTTTCAAATACATTACAACTTGTACCCTTGGTTCATTTCTGACATGATAAATAAATAACAATTCTCTGCTCTCCTTTTCATTTATAAACATTTTTTTTTCTCTATTGGAGGGCTGTGGAATTTGAAGCAAGCCCAACTGAGAGGGAAACGGCCCATTGAGCACCTTCAGAGAAAAACTGACAGGTGAAAGAAAAGGATTAAGCTGACACAATGGAAACTAAATAACTTCTAATTCCAGTCTGAATGTTGCTGCTCTCTGTAATACAGTTGTAAAGTCTGCCACTGGGTGACATGTACATTCATGTTGTCCTCGTTTGGTCCCATATTGACAGCAATTACGCACATCACAAATGCTATCAGTGGGGCTCCTGTGTGCTTATACATGTCTTTTGTTGAAATATTTCATCTACAGGGACAATGTGTAGGTGATGTAACAAACTCTCAACACCAGCAAACAGCCTCTTCCTTGTGATTTTTCCAAACCTGTGCATACAGTGAAATGCCTCTCCGAACTATTTCTTGGTTGGAGATATCAGATCTCTAGTGGTTTTGCATTTTTAATCATATAATCCTAGTTTAAAGGGTGAATGTTCAACACATGGAATTTCCCTGTTTTCTCCTCCAAACTGTAACCAGATTAGGTTAATTAGTTGTCTGGCAAGAGGGGGAGATGCCACTGTCTATCTTTCCAATATATTGCATTTTGTGCGATAGACTCCTGTTTGCCTCCAGGGAGACAGGAAAAGAGACGAAGGCTAATTAATCCCCATCCCTTCATGTAGATGCGGGTGGCAGGATCCAAACTTCAGAACCAACATTACCTTGGAAATTCTTCCCCTTTCTTTTAATGACAGAGTTTTTAAGATCATCAGGTTTGACTTCAAATGTTATCAAAACGTTTCAAGTTATCCTCTTGAACAGGCAGATGAAATCTTCTGCAAAAAAAGTTGCCCGAGTGATTCTTCCTAAGAGAATCCATCGGGATCTTTTCTGCATGACTTTTGAGGGTGTGTGTGCAAAAAAAGCCAATGAAGGCCCATCTACATTGTTCAAAATGGTAAATGCTATAAATTTGACCATCAAAGGGCCGTTTGCCTGGAAAAGCTTACATTTCCGAAACCTAAGCAAACTTTTACAGCTCTTTGTCTTCAAACCATGCCAATGGCCATGATCTATATATATAAAAGAGTGATGGCATCAGGGCAGTGGACAAAACAACAAAACTACAGGCCCCCCAACCTCGAAATTTGACAACACAACCCATCATCCACGCCTCTAGGTTGATACAACAAAAAGAAAAGAAAAATAAAGTCCTAATTAGAGGGAGAGCAATAATTGTTTTTATCCAATTGCTGCCAGTTTAGAGGGCTAATCTCTGCCCACTTCGTTGCCTAGCAACCAAGGGACAGCCAGGTTTCAGTTAGGGGACAGGCAGATTTAGGCCTCACTTAGGCTTCTTCCACAGATTATCTAATTTGCACTGGATTATATGGCAGTGTAGACTCAAGGCCCTTCCACACAGCTATATAACCCATTTATAATCTTATATTATCTGCTTTGCACTGGATTATCTTGACTCCACATTGCCATATAATCCACTTCAGTGTGCATTTTATACAACTGTGAAGAAGGGGCCTCATATAACCCAGTTCTAAGCAGATAATATAAGATGATCAATATACAGTAGACTCTCACTTATCCAACATAAACAGGCCGGCAGGATAAGTAAATATATTGGATAATAAGAAGGGATTCAGGAAAAGCTGATTAAACATCAAATTAGGTAATCGTTATACAAATTAAGCATCAAAACATCATATTATACAACAAATTTGACAGAAAAGGTAGTTCCATGCGCAGTAATGCTATGTAGTAATTACAGTAGAGTCTCACTTATCCAACACTCGTTTATCCAACGTTCTGGATTATCCAACGCATTTTTGTAGTCAATGTTTTCAATATATCATGATATATTGCTAAATTCATAAATACAGTAATTACTACATAGCATTACTGCGTATTGAACTACTTTTTCTGCCAAATTTGTTGTCTAACATGATGTTTTGGTGTTTCATTTGTAAAATCATAACCTAATTTGATATTTAATAGGCTTTTCCTTAATGCCTCCTTATTATCCAACATATTTGGTTATCCAACATTTTGCCAGCCCACTTATGTTGGATAAGTGAGACTCTACTGTACTGTATTTACAAATTTACCAGTAAAATATCACAATGAATTTGAAACAGTGACTACAAAAACATTGATTATGAAAAGGCAGACTGTGTTGGATTATCCAGAACATTGTATAATCGAATGTTGGATAAGTTAGATTCTACTTTGATATGAAATAATTTCTAGGATAGAATAATGCAGAAGAATATAATCTCTAAAACCAGGACAGTAATAAAGAAATAAAGAAAGTAAATAAAGCAAGGAAATTGGAAATTCCACAAAGGAAACAATCAGGGCCAGCTAACACCTCTCAAGAAAGGATTCTTCCAGAAAGGAAGCTGAGAAGGCAGTGAAGCACTATGTATTACCCAAAGTCATTATTATTACTATCATTACTATCCTTACTATTATTATTATTATTATTATTATTATTATTATTATTATTATTGTGTTGCGGTCAACCGTGAAAATGAATACAATCTGGCTCCAAGTATTCAAAAACACTAAAATCAGAATATATAAAAATTAATTTGGTATAATAAAACAGAAAAATACAATCTCTAAAATCAGAACACTAAATAAAGAACAACACTCTGAAAATAGGGGAATTCCACACAGAAAACAATCAGGGCCAGCTAACACCTCCCAACAAAGGATTCCCATCATCAAAGTCTGGCCAATCCTCTGTTTTCTCAGGGCCACAGACAGTAGAAGCATATAAAATATCGCAAACAACACCACTCTGAAAACAAGGTAATTCCAGACAGGAAACAATCAGGGCCAGCTAACACCTCCCAAAAAAAAAATCACTCAGGGAGGAAACAGCTAGGCTTTAAATCTGCAAGGCCATTACATCTTAATCATTTTTCCTAATTGCAGCATTCATACTTGCCTCCAACAGACAAAAAAAAACCAATCAGAAATATTGTATATTCACAACCTTTAGGAAATAATGTCCCCTGATGGCACAGAATGTTAAAGCGCTGAGCTGCTGAACTTCTGGACCGAAAGGCCGCAGGTTTGAATTGGGGGAACTGACAGAGCCCCCACTGTTAGCCCCAGCTTCTGCCAACCCAGAAGTTCAAAAACATGTAAATGTGAGTGCATCAATAGGTACTGCTTCGGTGGGAAGGTAACGCTGCTCCATGCAGTCATCCCACATGACCTTGGAGGAGTCTACAGACAACGCCGGCTCTTCGGCTTAGAAATGGAGATGAGCACCAACCCCCAGAATCAGACATGACTGGACTTAACGTCAGGGGAAAACGTTTACCCTTTACCTTAACTACCACCAATTCCTCAATACTTTATTTCCCATACCACCATTCTTCGCCACAGCAACGCGTGGCCGGGCACAGCTAGTTGTTTATATATTTGTGAAGCCCCAGAACTTGAAGATCTGTTTCATTATTTACGCTTCTGTACATTACAGTATATTCCAAACCAAGATCCAAACTGTTGGGATCCTTTCTGTCTACATTCCAATAATGTGTCAGCAAAGAGTTTCTATCTGTTGTACTAGCTATGCCCAGCCGCGTGTTGCTGTGGCGAAGTATGGTGTTATGGGAAATAAAGTATTGAGGAATTGGTGGTAGTTAAGGTAGTTTACCTTAAGTACCACCAATTCCTCAATACTGTAGGTTTTCCCCTGACGTTAGGTCCAGTCGTATCTGACTCTGGGGGTTGGTGCTCATCTCCATTTCTAAGCCGAAGAGCCGGCGTTGTCCATAGACTCCTCCAAGGTCATGTGGGATGACTGCATGGAGCGCTGTTACCTTCCCACCGGAGCAGTACCTATTCATCTACTCTCATTTGCATGTTTTTGAACTTTAGGGTTGGCAGAAGCTGGTGCTAACAGTGGGGGCTCTCTCCGCTCCCCCAATTCAAACCTGCGACCTTTCGGTCCAGAAGTTCAGCAGGTTAGCGCTTTAGCACAGTGCACCATTAGGGGATATTATTTCCTAAAGGTTGTGAATATACAATATTTTTGATTTTATTTTTGTCTGTGTTAGCTGGCCCTGATTGTTTTCTTTGTGGAATTTCCAATTTCCCTGCTTTCAGAGTATTGCTCTTTATTTGCTGTCCTGGTTTTAGGGATTATATTGTTCTGTATTATTCTATCACAGTAATTATTTCATATTAAAGTAGAATCTCACTTATCCAACATTCGCTTATCCAATGTTCTGGATTATCCAACGCAGTCTGCCTTTTAGTAATAAATGTTTTTGTAGTCAGTGTTTTAAATATATCGTGATATTTTGGTGCTAAATTTGTAAATACAGTAATTACTACATAGCATTACTGCGCATGGAACTACTTTTTCTGTCAAATTTATTGTCTAACATGATGTTTTGGTGCTTAATTTGTATAATGATTACCTAATTTGATGTTTAATAGGCTTTTCCTTAATCCCTCCTTATTATCCAACATATTTGCTTATCCAACATTCTGCCGGCCTGTTTATGTTGGATAAGTGAGACTCTACTGTATATTTATAATCTTATATTATATGCTTAGAAGTGGATTATATGAGGCCCCTTCTTCACAGCTGTATAAAATGCACACTGAAGTGGATTATATGGCAGTGTGGAGTCAAGATAATGCAGTTCAAAGCAGATAATATAAGATTATAAATGGGTTATATAGCTGTGTGGAAGGGCCTTGAGTCTACGCTGCAATATAATCCAGTTAAAATCAGATAATCTGTATTTTAGAGGCAGTGTGGAAGAGGCCTAAGTGAGGCCTAACTCTGCCTGTCTCCTGGAGTGAGTGGGTTGCTAGGAGACCAAGTGGGCGGAGCTTAGCCTTTAACTGGCAGCAATTGTATAAAAACAATTATTCCTCTCCCTCTAATTAGGACTTTTTTTTCTTTTCTTTTTGTTGTATGAACTTAGAGGCATGGATGAGGGGTTGTGCTGCCATGTTTAGTGTTTCTGGGATGTGTAGTTTTGTTGTTTTGTCCTAGGCCGAAATTTCATTACCCTTTTATATATATAGATGATACTACAGTGTTCCCTCACTTATCGCAGGGGTTACATTCCAGGACCACCCGCAATAAGTGAAAATCCATGAAGTAGGGATGCTATATTTATTTTAATATTTATACATTATTCTAGTAGTTATACACTATTTTAAGTCTTTATCAACCAATTGTGTGTTGATAAATTGCCTCCTTCTCCTCCCATTGCCGCTTGGGCTTCTTTTCTCTCCCTTTGACTTCTCCTTCCTCCCTTCCTTAGGCTGTAAATGGTAATTTTTTTATGATTTATAATAATTTTTTAGAGTTTATTGAAAAACTACAAAACAGTGAATCCGCGAAAAGCGAACCCCGAAGTAGTGAGGGAACACTGTAATTCTATTCAGTCAATCTTTCTTTATTACGGTCCACGACCAGCACAAAGTGGGGCACAAACGCCCTGGGAAGGGGAAATGCAGTTCCCTATTAAGCAGTTATAAAAGAACAGATTAGAAAACAATTTGAAATCACAATGTAAAAACACAGATTAATGCAACAGGTATAATTCTATTGTTACTTGCAGGTTTCTCTTTTTGCCACAGGAGAAATGGAAATCCAGGCTGAATTTATTGCTGACATAACAGTTGATTTCCATGAAGATGATCTTAGTTAATTGAATTTTATCTAACCTACATTTTAACATTGTGGTGTATGTTTGATGTATTACATTATATTACATTGTATTTTAATGGTACAGTACAGTCTCACTTATCCAACATAAATGGGCCGGCAGAATGTTGGATAAGCGAATATGTTGGATAATAAGGAGGGATTAAGGAAAAGCCTATTAAACATCAAATTAGGTTATGATTTTACAAATTAAGCACCAAAACATCATGTTATGCAACAAATTTGGCAGAAAAAGTAGTTCAATACGCAGTAATGCTATGTAGTAATTACTGTATTTACGAATTTAACACCAAAATATCATGTTTTGAAAACATTGACTACAAAAATGCATTGGATAATCCAGAACGTTGGATAAGTGAGTGTTGGATAAGTGGGACTCTACTGTATTATAATTTAATACACAAGATCCGTATACCAGTTGTTTTATGTACCCTGTTTCCCCCAAAATAAGACAAGGTCTTATATTATTTTTTGCTCCAAAAGATGCTTTAGAGCTTGTTTTCAGGGGCAGTCTTATTTATTCAAATTGACTTTTTAAATGAACTATGTCTAGGACTTATTTTTGAAATAGGGCTTAAATTTCAAGTATCCTCAGAAATGCTGAAAAATCATGATAGGTCTTATTTTCAGGGTAGGTCTTATTTTGCGGGTAGTACTTTTATATTGTTGCACTTGTATAGGGCCAGGCTAGCACAGCGGTTTAAACCACCTGCTATAGAAGATCCTGCCGACTGGAAGGTTGGCAGTTCAAGCCCGGGTCAGGGTGAGCTCCCATCATCAGCTCAGCTTCTGCTCACCTAGCAGTTCAACAATGTAAGTAGATAAATAGGTACCGCTTTGGTGGGGAGATAAAAGGCACCTTGAAAAATCTGCCGGCAAAAATCCAACCAGGAAAGGGGTCCATGAATGACAGGCTCCTCGGCATGTAAAAAGAAACAATAACACCCCCCCCCCCCCCCATAGCTGAATTGGGCACAGCCGGATGCCGGAGATGAAAAGAGAGAAGCCTTGCCTCTGTTTATGTACTGTTCTGTCTCTGTCAATTGTATAACGGCATTGAATGTTTGCCATATATGTACTTGTAATCCTCTCTGAGTTCCCTCAGGAAGATAGAGCAGAATATAAATAAATTATTATTATTATTATTATTATTATTATTATTATTTGTTATTTATTTATTGGTATGCAAATGGCCTATGGTCTAGGCATTAATAAACAACTACACACATTTTGAGATCACTTTTACTGCCATGGCTGTATTCTATAGAATCCTGATATTTGTAGTTCGGTGACATATTAGAACTCTTTGGCAGAGAAAAGTCACAAAACTACAAATCCCAGGATCCCACAACCATGGCAATTAAAGAGGTGTCAAACTGCTGTAAGTGTGTTGTATGGATACATTCAAATACTATTAGGAAGAACAGGCTTTGATTGTCCTATTTCCATGCCATCATCACTCTTTTCCTCAGTTTTGAATTTTGTTACCTTTGTTATTACAGTAGAGTCTCACTTATCCAACATAAACGGGCCGGCAGAATGTTGTATAAGTGAATATGTTGGATAATAAGCAGAGATTAAGAAAAAGCCTATTAAACATCAAATTCGGTCATGATTTTACAAATTAAGCACCAAAACATCATGTTGTACAACAAATTTGATAGAAAAAGTAGTTCAATATGCAGTAATGCTATGTAGTAAATACTGTATTTACGAATTTAGCGCCAAAATATCATGATATATTGAAAACATTGACTACAAAAATACATTGGATAATCCAGAACGTTGGATAAGCGAATGTTGGATAAGTGAGAGTCTACTGTGCCATAATTTCAGCTCCCACAAAAGGATTTTGGGGTCAAGAAAGCAATCTGTTACACTACTAGAGATATTCCCATTGCTAGCAAGGGTTTGGACCTAATTTCACAAAAAGGCTATTAATGGCTTATGCGGTTTTATTTATTGAATTCAAAGTCTTTTCTCTGCTCAAAGATGCCCAAAGAGACAGACAGATAAGTGCAACCGATCAATAAATTGCATCAAACAAATGCATTAATATTATAATTCACAAAACTTATTTTGACTCTTAACAACAGGGAAAGATTCAAAATATGGCTTTAGCCACTTATTGCCAGTAATTTTATGAGGAGGCCTCTCTTTAAGAGTATAAGACAGATATGGAGGTTAGAACAGAGAAGACCAAGTATATATCGCATTTCTCTGAGAGAGAGTTGCTTTTGAGCTTCAGCAGATAAGCAGAGCTAACACAGCATGGGTGCTTGCTCTTGGCTTGTTTGGACCATGTTTGCACAAATTCCTTGTTTATGTTTATTTGTTTTTTTCCGTTGTGTTCAGATTGCCTGCTGAGCTTTTCGGTGGCATTTTGAGAAAACTATATTTTGACAGCTTAACAGCTCCTGGGGTCTGCTTTATTCCATTGAGACCTAAGAATTGCTACTGCATGATGAATCCTGCCATTTTAATTTCCCAGAGAATGGATGATACGGCTAACTGAAAAATGTAACATCATTCAAACAAACAAAAATATCCAATGTATCATCCCAACAGGTTGAGTATCTTATATTCATAGTTTTTGATTGTCAAACCAGATAGCACACAGGGTTGTTGTGTGTTTTCTGGGCAGTATGGCCATGTTCCAGACGTATTCTCTCCTGATTTTTTGCCCACATCTATAGCAGGCATCCTCAGAGGTTGTGAGGTATATGGAGAAAATAAGCAAGGAAGGTTTATATATCTGTGGAAGATGGGTGGGGAAAAGAACTCTTGTCTGTTGGAGGCCAGTGTGAAGGTTGTAATTAATCACCTCGATTAGCATTAAATGGCCCTCCCAGCTTCACCTCCTGGCCTGGGGAAATCCTTTGTTCAGAGTTGTTAGCTGCCCTGGTTGATTCATGTCTGGAATTCTTCTGTTTTTAGAGTGTTGCTTCTTATTTACTGTTCTGATTTAGGAGTTTTTTTTAATACCGGCAGCCAGATTTTGTTCATTTTCATGGTTTCCTCCTTTCTGTTGAAATTGTCCACATGCTTGTGGATTTCAGTGGCTTCTCTGTGTAGTCTGACACGATAGTTGTTGGAGTGGTTGAGCATTTCTGTCTTCTCAAATAATATACTGTGTCCAGGTTGGTTCATCAGGTGCTCTGCTATGGCTGATTTCTCAGGCTGAATTAGTCTGCAGTGCCTTTCATGTTGACTCGTGTTTGGGTACTGCTTTTGGTGGTCCCTATGTCAACTTGTCCACAGCTGCATGGTATACGGTAGACTCCTGCAGAGATGACAGGATCCCTCTTGTCCTTTGCTGACTGTAGCATTTGTTGTTTTCTTAATGGGTCTGGAGATAGTTTGTAGGTTGTGTTTCTTCATCAGTTTGCTTATGCGGTCAGTGGTTCCCTTGATGTATGGTAAGAAAACCTTTCCTCTGGGTGGATCTTTGTCTTTACTCTCATGGCTTGTTCTTGGCCTTACAGATCTTCTGATGTCCATGGTGGAGTATCCATTGGCCTGTAGAGCCCAGTTTAGGTGGTTTAGTTCTCCTTGGAGGAGGTGAGGTTCGCAGATTCTTTGTGCACGGTCTGTCAGGGCTTTGATTGTGCTTCTTTTTTGACTTGGGTGATGGTTGGAGTTTTTATGAAGGTAACTATTCATGTGTGTAGGTTTTCTGTAAACTGTGTGGCCCAATTGTTGATTGGGTTTGCGGATGACTAGAAATGGCAGTTTTCCTTCCTTTTCTTTTTCCATGGTGCATTGGATGTTTGGGTGGATGCTGTTGAGGTGGTCCAGGAACTTGCTGAGTTCTTCTCCTCCATGGCTCCAAATGATGAAGGTGCCATCAACATATCTGGCCTGCATAAATAGGAGTCAGGGAAGTCATGCTCCCCCTCTATTCTGCCTTGGTCAGACCACACCTGGAATACTGTGTCCAATTCTCGGCAATGCAATTGAAGGGAGATTTTGACAAGCTGGGAGGTGTCCAGAGGAAGGTGACTAAAATGATCAAGGGCCTGGAGAACAAGGCCTATGAGGAGTGGCTTAAAGAACTGGGCATGTTTACCCTGCAGAAGAGAAGGCCGAGAGGTCTTCAAATGCTCAAATGACAAAAGAGCCAACCAACAATGATATCATGCAAAGTCCTGAGTCAATCAGAGCTGATCCTAGCTGGACACTGAGCCAATCAGGAGCAAGTACAGGTTTCTTGAATAGCTGTCAAATGAAATAAAAATGCTCTGTGCTCACAATTGAAGTATGTCAGTACTTTGGAGTGCTTTCTCCACTGGCATCACCTTTGGCCATTGAAATTCTGCTTTTGCTCTTGATCCATCTGTGTCTGACTTGGCTTTCTAGGACTTCCAGGACATGCCGGACCACCAAACCCACAGTTCTTGCAGTAGGTGAAATCCCTCAACAAAAGGATCTTAAGGAATAGAGTAGATGACATTCCAAGTGGTGGTACCCCTGTTCCGTCCCCCAGGACGATGGTTTGCCTTACCTATTGGTCGTTTGTTTGTTTTCCCTCCTTTACATTTTGTTTGAGCCTCTGGCTGCAAAAGCCTAGGAAAAGTGGCTTGGAATCTGCAAGAGCTGGCTGCAGTTTTCTTTGCAGTGATTGGTCAAAGAGTGCAACATCTTAGGACCGCCCTTTTTACCAGGGTCTAGTCTCCATTTTAGAGCTTCATTCTGGCTATAGTCTTCCAACGTGCTGGAGCTGTGCAAAGCTAACTGGGACAAATCATCCTCAAAACCAGGCCAATCTAAGCCTATCCAAATTAGATAAGTATTGAATTATATTGATCTGGAATAGGAAATCTAGTTAGAGGAGCAGGGTTATTCTGTCGCTTCTAGAACTAATCTTTGCTGTAAAGGTAGGGAAGGAAAGAGTTTCTCCTTCTAATATAGGCAGCGTGATTAGGGTATAGTGGTTTTATAATCACCTTTGCCTTCTGGAACCAGGGATAATTCTGCAACTAAAACCTATGGAAATTTGTTTCATTTTCTGCAACTTTAAGATCTGTGCCAGGTTTACAACCTTGTATGAATAAACATCCTTTTTTGAAGTTATCCAGACTCAGTCGTTCAGTATCTATAGGACAGCTTATAGGGATTTGCAGTTCGCCCGGATAAAGGACAGCACGTTTCAGTTTTATAGTTTTTTATTGTCCGGCGGACGGCACAACCCCACATTGGATTACAGTTTCCCTTTTGATTTTTTTATTGATAAAACTGCTATTGCTAGGCTCAAAGTGTTTTGAAGAAGAGGTTTTAAATACGTGGGAAAAGCTATGCTACATGTACTGCGCTTATCTCACTGACCTTTTAAATATATCTTTTCTGAAAGACTCATGAATGAAATTGTCCATTACCTAGGTTGCAATCCTGTGTCTTGTTTCTTGAGATTGAACTCAACTTTTAAACTAGACATATAAGACTAAACTATAAAATCAGAAGAGGCCATGTACAATTCATTTTCTCTTAACATCATTTTAAAAAGAAATTTTGGGGGAGTGGTTTTGGTTTTTTAGAAAGCCAAACAGTTCAACACAAATGTGGATTTTAATGACCCCCCCCCCCTTTAATAGTATTTGATAAAGTAACACAGAAGAGTCTGATCCCAGGTGAGTAGCATTACCTGGTCTGAAATATGTCTCCTTGTACACTTGCACTTGTAATACTACAAATAAAGTGGAAAACATTCTCACACACCAACCAGTTTCCTATCCTTCATGCCTTTCCATTCACGAAAAGTGCAGTGAGTTATATTTACCAATAAACACAGCTACATTGCCTGCTGGGATCCCTGTCAATTAATTTCAGCAGAAAGAGTGAGAACCCAAGCAGGTTTGGCGATTAGCATCAACATGCCAGCGTCATGACAGCCATGGAAGGCAGGGGTCATGTTTACTGCAAGCAAAGGCACACGTTGCAGCCACATTCATAAGTATGTGCAGTAGGCAGATTATATTTCTGTTTGGTTTTTTAACCTGGTTTTTGGATAATGAAGCAGAAGCTGACTTTTTATCTGCAAAGGTGGGTGCAATTCACTAGGAGGTGCACACTCTACATTAAAATGGTTGCATAGTTTCCATACAAGAGAACTTCCCGGAGCAATGTGTCACTCAAGCACAATGTGCTTTCCTTATTTTAAAAGCAGTTTCTAAATATGTATTAGCGAGGGTTGTGCTGTTGCGCCTGGGGCTATAACTCTTAGCGAAAGAGGCATGGACATGACATCTTTCCCCAGGGGATTGCTTCTTGCCCTCCTTTAGGGAAACTGGAACTCCCAAGGACCAAAACATTGTAGATAACTCAAAACTGGTTTTATTGTTCACAAAAGGTTATCCCAATAAGCTGGAAGTTCCAAAGGGGTAAAGGAAAATATACATTACAGTCTTTGGTTGTCTTAAGTCCAAGGAGCTCTGCAGCTGAGAAGCTTTTCCAGGTCCCTCTTTCTCAATGGCTGTGAATGCCGGAGCAATCCTCAGCCTCAGTCCAAATGGCCTATGTTTGAAGACACAGTCTTCCTCTGATGCCAAAGAACTGATTTGAAGACGCTTGAGACTCCTCAACATTGTCCAGGTTGGCCCTGAACATGAAGCAATAAGTCTCAAGGGTAAGAACCTCAGAGGTAACTTAATCAAGGGCTTTTAGAGCCAAGTCTCTCTCTCACGTCCATCTGGTAGAAAGCTTGATGGTGAAATGAAAAAGGAAACACTGACCCACTCCAGGAAAGGGTGGAGTCAAACAATTGAGCTGAGGGAGCAATATAACTGGTGCAAACAACATTGATTGACAGCTATAAATAACCAATCAGTCCAACTACATTTACAGGGTGAAAAAGCAAAATCAGGCATGATACAACAATTCAAATCTTGCAACTTACAAATTGACATATAGATGGCGCCACTCGCGCCGTCACAAGGGTTGCTTAGACATTTATTTCTGACATACAGAAACGACGAACCATCAATTTTGGGGTGTATCTACACTGCTGTTTCTGCTATGGCTTACCAGATTTGGGCCAGTAGGAAGATGGGTCGTGGAGGCATCCACTGGTTCAGAGAGTTATGGAGCTATTTGGGCCCTGGGCTTATAGCAAAGCTCATAATAAAATTGCCTTTCTGTAATGTTGTTTTTCAACGGCAGTTCTATTTCATCAGATGGGTCTGGCATCCACAGCACCTGTGTCCATTGTTGACCTTACAAGCATGCTATCCACGGTGAAGAGATTAAGGAATCTGTTCCTGGGAAAGGAGAAATGGCATTCCGGAAAAACAGTGGCAGGACCTTTCAAACTTCAGGAAGAGTGCCAGGTGATTATGAGTCCTTTATGTCCATACAAAAGAAGGTTAGCCCAATTCTGGGTCTGGACATCCTCTATGCAGTCAGGCCAACCCGGTATCAACAAAGGTGGATTGATTTCAGAGAGGATGGGTGCTTGAGTCCTTTGTTGAGGTGAAGACCAGGAAGACACAAGGGGAATCCTAGGTCAAGGAATGCTGGCGAAAGGTCACCAAGTTGGTAGTGGTGGCTTCATGGCTACAAAAGTATTATATAGAATTATAAAACACAAAATATTAAAGCACACACATAAGGGATCCTGGCATCTCCTAATCAGTGGATACCAGGGGCATCTGGTTCTGGATGTTGGGGTCCTTAGGATATGGAAGTTGACCCAAATTAAGCACTCTGTCAGAGTTCATAGATTTTGCTGGGGGAGGGGGCGGTTATTGGTTAGACATCAACAGGAGAACACAAATACTTGAGTATAAGCCAAGTTTTTCAATCCTTTTTAGGACTGACAAAGCCCCCCTCGGCTTATACTCAGGTGAGGGTCCCGGTTGGCTTATATTTGTGCCAGCTTATACAGAAGTATATGGTACATTTATTATTTCTGTCTATTATTATTGATATTATTACATTTTTCATTTTACTCTATTAATTATTATTATTATTATTGCATATATTACTTTAGTCTATTATTATTGTTACTATTACATTTATTTTACTGTATTTTTATTATTACAGTAGAGTCTCACTTATCCAACACTCGCTTATCCAACATTCTGGATTATCCAACGCATTTTTGTAGTCAATGTTTCCAATATATCGTAATATTTTGGTGCTAAATTCGTGAATATAGTAATTATAACATAACATTACTGCGTATTGAACTACTTTTTCTGTCAAATTTGTTGCATAACATGATGTTTTGGTGCTTTATTATGTAATTCATAATCTAATTTGATGTTTAATAGGCTTTTCCTTAATCCCTCCTTATTATCCAACATATTTGCTTATCCAACATTCTGCCGGCCCGTTTATGTTGGATAAGTGAGACTCTACTGTATTAACATTTATTATTTCACTCTATTTATTATTACATTTATTATTTTACACTATTATTATTAAAAGGATACATAAGCATTAAGCACATTTACACTGAAGAAGATGAGAATAATGATTTCATCAGAGTTGGACAGTCTTATCTTAAATTATAGTTTTTTGTAAATATGCAAAAACATTTAACCTATTGAGGCCTCAATTAATGTAATTTTATTGGTACAGTAGAGTCTCACTTATCCAACATTCGCTTATCCAATGTTCTGGATTATCCAACGCAGTCTGCCTTTTAGTAGTCAATGTTTTTGTAGTGAATCTTTTCAATACATTGT